>NC_044209.1:29008139-29207850 GCF_900880675.1 Sparus aurata
GGTTTTGAGGTTCCTTTCTTATTTGTTCTGTGGGATTATTGGAGCAGAAGTTTGTAAGTTGTTCAATCCTTTGTTTGGGCTGTTTTTTCTTGTAAGATGAGTATGATATGATTATTCCTTTTATTACTGTTTCCCAGAGTAATCATGGTGATATTTCTGGAGAGTCGTTCATCTGCAGGAAGGACACCAACTCTTCAGTTAAGTCTTGTAGTAATGATGTATTAGAACACCATCTCATTGGGGGTTTGATTTGTGTCTGGATGTTTATACTGAGAGAGACAGGAGCGTGGCCACTAATGGTGATGGGATTCATTTTGTTGTTGTGGATGTTCTGAGTTAGTGAGGTGCTGATCAGAAAAAGGTCAGTTCAAGAGGAAGAGTGGTGAAGAGGGTAGAAATAAGAATATTCACGTGATGAAGGGTTTATCATTCTCCAACTATCACCAAGTCCTTTGTCGTTCATGTATTGTTTGATTGTTTTGGTAGAGTGCCAGTGTCTTGTATTGCCGCGGGTGCTTGAGCGGTCAATTGTGGGGTCTGTAACTGTATTAAAGTCTCCTGCAATTATTATGTCTGAGTCATTTAACAGGAAGAAAAATTAGTGAAAAAATGACAGTTTGTCGTTATTGGGTCCATAGATGTTGGCGAGTGTGTATTTTATGTTATTTATTGATATATTAATGATGATATATATCTTCCTTCTGGATCTATTATCGATGTGTTGTGAATTAAAGGTATGTTTTTGTTTATTAGGATTGAGAGGCCTTTCTGTTTACGGTTGTATGTTGCGAAGAATATTTTATTGAATTGTTTCGGTTGTAGTGAGTGTAACTCTGAGTGCGTTAGTGTTCTGGTTCGGCTGAGCCACAAAAACCACACAGGGTTTGAAAAACATCATGAAACTAAATCAAAAAACTAGTTCTTTGTAGGAATTGTATTATATAAATACACCAACATTTTATTCTGGACTGGACTGAGGAAAATGTAAGTGTTGTAAAAAATAATACAAATGAATTCAGTCCAGTTGATGATCAAACTGACACTTAACCAGTCACTAACGTCTGTCAGCGGCACCTTTGAAGAACAGACGTGATTACACTTCAAAGATCTTCCACTCTGAGCTTTCTTTATGTCGGAGCAACATTAACTTAGCTATAGAAAGTTCAAGGGTCATTTACTTATCATCCTACACCAGCTCTGTGATAAAATGAGACTCATAATCCCTTAGAATATAAGTATTTTATGGTGAGGTGTGGATGATGAGACCTCGTGACTAACGAAGCTGCTCTGTCCTCAGATGATACTTCTGAATCTCTTGTCAGCAGGATGAACACATTAAGGCTGTGGTGGGTGTTTTAATATCCTTTGGACTGTGCACACCATACAGATATCATGATGCTCAGGAAACCGAATCTTATAATGTCACTTGGTGTTGTAACATCAGTGCAAAGTGTTAATCATGAAAAGCAATAAAGTCCAAGTTCTCAGGGCACGGCAGTGACACTTCCAGTACAGTCACTCCTTCCACCTTGAGATAAGCGTTTTGAGATTAGATATATCTGTACTTTTCAAAAACAAGTTTAGAAAATGCTGCATGGGAAGTAAAAACAGGAAATTGTACAGTGTAACGAGAGATTGAACGCAGCCAGGAGGGAAAAAGGCAGATAAAAGAACATAAACAATAGAAGACCCTAACCCCAAGACTCAGGTTGATTCTGATGCCTGATTCTCATTGGAAGATCAAGAGGAGGTACACTCTCTACCAAACACATGAAGAAACTTAACTTTATATCCTCCAGTTGTCCTGTTTTACACTCAGAGATCAACAGCTCAGACATTATGTCTCTTAATGCCACACAGAACTTGTGATAAACACAGTTTACCTACGAAACAAACATCAGTCCACCTCCTGTGAGCAGCTGGACGTGATGACCTCAACAACGATAAAGTGGAAGAGAAAATAAAAGGCTAAATGCCCTAAAATGTCAAATTAACTTTAATAAAATTGATGAAAGATCATCAACAGATACAACAGAGACGAAACAATACCAGTCAAAAGTCATCCAGATATCCTCCAGTTCCTTCATCAGAGCGCCGTCTGAATGTTTCCCTGCAGGACCAAAACTTAAAACACAGGTTGTATTTACAGCTACACAACTAACCAAAGAAGGAAATCCAGTATTGTGACAACAACTTCTGATTGATTAACAGATCACATATTCAGATGTTTTTTGTTGACCGGTAACAATGTTTGTTAGTTTTTATACGATTGCCAATAAATAAATATATTTTCAAAATGTGCTTCTTTGGCTCTGATGCAGCATGTAATCTGAAAAGAAGTAACTGAAGTTGTTAAAGTAAATGTAGTGAAAAAAAGAACAATATTTGCCTCCAAAATGGAAATATTAAGTTGCAGAAATCAGGCAATCAGGAAATCCTCAAGTACACTCAAAGTACCTCAACAGTGTTCTTGAATACAGAACTTGAGTAAATGTATTTGTTATTTAATGCAAATTTAAAGCTGTTGGACGGCAGCAGCACATCTGACTCTCTCTGCTCTTGAACACCTGCAGCTTTACAACTTCATTCAGTCTGAACAGGTAGAAACGACCTCCCATATAAATAACGCAGTTCACCAGCGCGGCACAGTCACACCTTCTTGTTCCAGACTGATCAGCTTCTCCATTGATTACCAGACACAGCTGGTTGAGGAATCACATCATGGAGGTCAAACTGTTGGTTTGTGTTGTTGTGGCTTTAGCAGTTACAGGTGAGTGCTGTTAATATCGTCTCAGTACAGAAACAGTGTTTTAATCTGATTTATTTAGTATTTATCATGAAAAGACGTCTGAATCATGTATGAATCAGAATGTAACCTTCTGTTCAACAAAGTACTACTCTATAGTCGGTCTATTGTGTTTTCAGCTGTAAATAATCATCTTTTCCAATAGACATCGTTTTGTATGAAGGGTGTGTTCAGTACATGGATAATTATACTCCTTTCATTTCATTAAAATCAACATTATCGGAAAAAATAGAAAATTAAAGACAGAATTATGAGAAAAAGTCACGATTATAAGAAAAAGGTCAGAATGATAAGAAAGTCAGAAGTCAGAATTAAAGTCAGAACTTTTAACTTTAAACCACTTTTCTAACAACTTCTTCTGAAATGTTTGATTTTCTGAGTGATGACATGTATGATGAGATTTTAAATTTGCTGTCCAAAATAAAAAATAATATCACGTTTTATTCTTTGTCTCTCCCACAGGAGGCAACGCACAGTTAAATGGTGAGTTACGTTCTTTTACTTCAGTTTCTCTGTTTAAAGGTTTAAAACAGTCCAGGTTTGAATAATGTGCAGCAGGTTTTAGCTGCAGTAGTTTGAGAGTGAAGCACTTCTTATTTCTACACAGAAGTTGGTTAAAGGGTCACAAAATCTGTGTGAGACACTCAGGACGAGTCTTCATAACGTTGATGATCAGATGACACAATACCTCTAAAACTGACTTTATGTTAGCTCCTGCTCTGCTTCAAGCAGATGCTAACTTGCTAACATTAGCTCGCACATTTTGATAAAGCTGCTTTTCATGCATTCATTGACCTTCTTAAGGAGAGTGAGATGAGAAGATCAGTATCAATCTGTTGTCTGCGTGTTACGTAAAGATCTGGAGGCAGGAGGGGATTAGCTTAGCTTAGCATAAAGAGTGGAAGCAGGGGGAAACAGTTAACCTAGCTAGATGATGATGATGATGATGATTACCACACTGAAAAAACAAGAAACATGACTGACCTGCAGCCCTGACATGAACTCTGACTGTCTCTCTCCAGTTTGTGGCCAGGCACCGCTCAACACCAACACCAGGATCGTAGGGGGGCACACTGCTGTCGCAGGGGCCTGGCCCTGGCAGGTCAGTCTGCAGGTTTTGGGCCAGCATCGGTGTGGAGGCTCCCTGATCAACAACCAGTGGGTCCTGACTGCTGCTCAGTGTGTGAGCGGGTGAGCTCTGATCCTGTCACATGACTCAGCACCTCACCTGTCTGAAAACAGGGAGCTACTGACAAAAACACTGCTAACAGTCAAATAAATATAGAAAGAAATAAATAAAACAAAAAAATAAGACCATTGAAGACATTGAAATTACTTCTAATATATATTAGAAACAAATCCTGTAAAAATCGTTTTTCCTTTTATTTCTTTAGTTTGATCATTATTATGTGGCCGATTGCAAGTGACACAGATCCTATACACATCTTTGCTTTTTCCTTTAACTTCTTTAGTTTGATTATTATCATGATTGCACAGAGAGGTTTGGTGCACATGGCGTGAGAGTCTCAGTTTTCTAGCGTGGTTGTGTGTGAGCAGTTATCTGGTCATCTAACCAACAGAGGTTACGAGTGATAAAGTTTCCTTTGGGTGCCTGTAACCACAAAACAAAATGGTTTCATAGTTTTATCCACTGATAAGGACACAACATCACCATTGACATAAGAATCTTCTAGCATCTGTCTTTTTCCCTAGGCGTGTCCTGTATATGACTTATCAATAAAACTATTAAATGTTAGTAAGGCTGTGTGTGTCTTTCGGTCATTGGATAGTCACATGTCTCAACTCCAAAAATCATGTACATTTTTTTTTTTACAGTTTTATTGATAAACCACCTACAGTAACCCCTTGTTAAAATGACAGTAACTGAAGGTTTACATGTCCGATGTTGTAATATCTTTATCCAAACACATAACTATCAAATTATGTGGTCTGAAACTAAACCCAGAGGACACTGTATCGCTCCATGGCACATCAGTCAGACACACGCCCAACAAACAAACAGTGGTCCATAAAGAAGGCAACAAAACGACGGTAGAGTCAACACACTCAAAGATTCATGTACAGTTGGCTACACCTGGTCTGGACAATATGAACGCATGTTCAACAAGTCATAAAGAGGTTTTACTGTAATTATTTTTAACTTGAAAGTTCTCTGACGCGTTTTTCTCAGCAGATAACACAGAAACGTAACAAGTTACTTTTTAATGGCAGTAATCTTGTCACGTAATGAGTTACTTTTCAAGTACTCCACATTACCCAACACTGCTTATAATGACTCCAATTCAGTCACTTGGTAGGTGAGAGGCGGATTCTTGACGCGTTGCCATCGGACAGAAATGAGAGTTTCTCTTAGAGTTTCTTGTTGTCGTTTATTGAAAGTTGCACATGAATACTGGTACTTTCATTTTAGGACTTTGAGGTATATGCTGATATTTCTTGTCTTATGGCTTAACGATGGCTTAACGGTACAATTCGTGTGCTCCCTTCATCTACTACCCAAAACTAATCTTAAATGATCTATATATACACCTGGTGTGACACCAACCAAACTCCCCCCAGTGGTCAAAACAAACACACACACACAAATGGCTCCGACACTGCTGAAAAGACAAACACAGCTGCCGTACTCATAATGTTTGCACTTCTGTAACAGTGTTGGACTCATTCTGGACAGTTTACAAACAGAGATATCACTTTTCTTTTTCCACACACTCTTCTTCATTTTCTGAACCTGGTGCCTACATTACCCACAGTGCAACTCAGCCACTAAGTGACATCATTGGAGGCAGTTTATCAGATCACGTGCAGCTTCCTCTGGAGCTGCAAAATCCTTTTTTTTACTTTCTTCACACATGCAGTCATCCTCCCTGTAAACACACGTTGATGTGGAAAATTCTGACTTCATTTTGAATTATAGTGTCATTTCCCACAGTGAGCCTTCTGTTCCACTGTGGCTGCTGATAACTGACATTTTGAAATAAAAGGCTTAATATAGAGGAAACTAACATCATAAAGTGTAGAACAATGAACATATAACAGAATAAAACTTTATACATATCAGTGAACTCTGATAACAACCACATTTCTCATGGTGTCTTATTGATTGAACATAATTAACAGTCACAGCAGAGTAGAAACATTTAATCATGTTGTCTCTTCTGTTTCTCAGCCTGACTGCATCCAGTTTTAGGGTTATCCTCGGACGTGACTCACTACAAACCACGAGCCCTAACGAGCTGATCCTCACCGTGTCCCGGCTCGTCAGCCATCCAAACTTCAATAGCAGGACATTCGACAATGACATAGCCTTGGTGCAGCTCTCTTCAACTGTTACGTTCACCAACTACATCAGGCCGGTGTGTCTGGCGGCAGATCGTAGCGTCTTCAACTCCGGGTCGAGCTGCTGGGTCACCGGATGGGGAAATATCAGAACTGGCAGTAAGAATTTATTCTTAGTTTCTAAATGTATTGTTCGTGTTGAATGATTGTACAGATCAAAAATGATCAAAATTCTCCGCAAGACGACACAAAGATATAAATCAGTGGCACAAGAAGAGAGGAGTTAAAGTACAAAATAATTAGCATCAAATTATACTTAGACAGAGGAGTCAGAGACCACACAGTCTGTCCTCCAGTAGAAGTACTGATCCAGCTTCTTTTCTCCAGTAAAGTAATAGATTACAGGCTCTGACATGTACTCAGAGTATCAGAGTAAAAAGTCTCCCTCTGAAGGACATTTGTGGTCAAAGCTAACTGAAGCTCACGTCATATTAATAGAATTCAAAGACTATTAAAGTTAAAGGTCGAATCAGTAGGATTTGTCCCAGCTGTTCCTGAATGCACCACAAAGACAGTTGATTGTTGAGTCTCATTCCCAGGACGTCAAATAGACACATGTTGGGTTGGTAAAGCGTCCCGGGCAGCAACAAGGTGAAGCGCCTCACAGTGTCGCCCAGCCATGACGACAGACGTCTTCTCTTCTGATCAAATCCTGTTCGTGACGCCAAATTAATGTTGAAGATAAAGTATTCTTTGGGAAAAATTGTTACAATAATTCTGCTGTAATTTAAAACTGGAGTAAGGAGATCTGAGTCATCTCAAAGTTCAAACAAGGTTTTAATCTTGTACAAGAGCAGGTCTGTTACAAAGTGAAGACTCAGTGTCTGAGGAGAAAAGCATGGTATTTATCTGTCTCTGTGGGGGTGTTTTCACTCGGATAATTACAAATGTATTCCCTCCTGCACTTAAGGAAATAGTTCCCAGAGAGAGAAGTGATAACCTTCAGTGATTATTCAATACCATACACGGGTCATAAAACAACCTAAAATGAGGTCACAGATCACAGGTTACAGGTCATGTTAAACAGTTACATTGACCATTCCTGTGTAAGACTTCACTCCACATCTCCCCTCATGAAGCACAACATTTCCATCACAGAAATGCAGACAGGGAAGCTTGTGTATAGGAAGAAGTTTAATTGCAACAGAACTGAAAGTTTGTATGAGTGTACATCCTCTTTATACAGAATCAAATAATTAAGGATTGAATGCAGGAAGACATCTGTTTCTTGTTTATGTACTTTTGGTACACGCACATTTACTGAAACATGAATTTGGTCTTAATAATACATTTATACACTATGTCCCAAATATATTCAGTACTGCAAAAACACAATATCAGTCATCTGGTTCTAAATGGAAGCCAGTAAAACAGTTTGTCAAGAAAGAACACATTTTTAATTATCCAACCTGAAGATCACAATAAGCAAATAACAGAACTCATACAGAACTCCAGGCACACCGCCATCTGATGTGTTTTCATGGTGTTCTGTGACTCAGAGGAAAAACATATATCAGATAAAATATATAAAATATTTAGAATGTCTTCTTCTTCCTCAGCTCATCTTCCTCATCCAGAGAGGCTGCAGCAGGTGAGCACCCCCATCGTGTCCAATGAAGAATGTAACGACGTGTTTGGAATTGTCACCAACAACATGATGTGCACCGGGACGAGCGGCGGAGGAACCGGCACCTGCATGGTGAGTGTGTCTGCAAAACGCTTGACATGAAAACACTTTAAAGTAAAAGTTTGACATTTGGTTAATGTTTTGCTGTTATTACTCAGTGCTGTATCGTAGACAACTGGACTGGTTTCAGTTTGTTGAAGACGTTTCACCTCTCATCCCAGAGGCTTCATCAGTTTTAACTAACTGGAGGGAAGCTGCAGGCTTTTACACCCTGTGTGGGAGTGTCCTTACAGAGTCGGACACAGGACACGTGTGAGCTTCAGGACCATTTCGGCCACTTGTGGGTCTTTGACCCGACCGGCCCTCATGTGGGTTGCTGGGGGGCAACTCGTCTCATCCACCTACAATGCTGTGCTGAGTTCTCTCCCCAAACAGCTTAACAACCATTCACACTCGGCTCACCGAGCCCGAACATCCCACATGAAGGCCAGCTGAGTCAACGACTCTGAAACTCAGAGCTCAAGAACTATTTTAACACAATATCTTTACTTTTATTCAAGCAGGACCTTTGGGTACTTTGGGGTAATTAGTACTAAAGTAACTAAAGTGTTTAAATTAACGAAGAAGAGTAAAAAGTACAATATTTTCTTCTGAACTGTGGTGGAGTGAAAGTATAAAGTAAACAGAAAAGTGAAATACTCAGTATTAGTAACTTCGTCCCTCTGTTTGCTGCTGGTGTAACTGAACCTTGTGTCTCTGTGCAGGGGGATGCAGGCGGCCCGTTGGTGAGGAAATCCAACACTACATGGGTTCAGGGTGGAGTGGTGAGTTTTGTAAGTGCAGCAGGCTGTGCGCTGCCCAAAATCCCGTCAGGCTACGCCCGAGTATCCCAGTACGAGTCCTGGATCAAGAGCCAGATCCCCACCAACACGCCCGGCTTCATCATCTCTGGAGCCGCTCAGCTCTCAGCTCCTCTGCTGCTGTCCGTCTCACTGCTCCTCTCCTCGCTCTCTGTCCTCTCATAGAAGGCTTTGTAAGAGATGTCTAGTTATACTTTTGATTGGATTATTATTGATTGAAATTATCATTTTGTCCTCAAAATGTCAGAAAATACAGAAAAATGTCCATCATAAGACCAACAGACGATAAATGAGCTTTTGTTTAACTGTGTCCGATGGTGAAAATATGAGTTTTATTATAGAAGAATTAAAGATTATGTCAAACCAGGTCTCAAACATAAACTGTGTCATGTGTTCAGAAGATTCAAAGACATTCACTTTTCACAATTTTCACAATTTAGTGAAACTGCTGATCTTTAGTTTCAGCGCTGGTACACAGAATATCTGTAATTCAAGTGACACCCCTCAATACTGTTGCTGCTCAGAGGTGAAGCTGTATTGATAAAAAACACTGATACAGAGTACTGAAATTAATCAGGGAGCAACTCTAACACTCAAAAACAAGATTGTTTTTGAGTGTTCCGAAAAGAGAGCCGAGAGAAAAGATTCCACAAAAAAAATGATACAATAAAACTTTGTTTGCACTAAAATTCATTCTGCATTCTTAGTCAGTTCTTCAGGTCAAGAAATTCCCCCTCAGGTTGTCATGACTCTAGAGTCATGTCTTTGTTATGTTCTGATTATGGATTTACACTACTCACAATAAGTTAGGGATATTGTGAGAGACTCAGTGGATTTCATACATACGGTGTTTGTTTCACTTCAGAGAGTTTTGGGATAGGGAGGCAATTGTATTGGGGTGAGACACACCTCATGTTGTGTTTTCCACGTAATGGTCTCACTGTGTACAGTGTGCCTTACATACTGGGGCCAATACCAAAAAACTAAAAGACAACCCTTTTCAATGTGGCATCAATTTCAACATTCTGAGGGTATAAAAAGCTGGTATTGTCAGTAAGTCATTCCAAGTTCATCATTCAAACAGCCATGAACACACGACGTCACTTAACGGACAAGCAGCGCCACCTGGCCATAGCGCGCCTTCGGGTCGGTGGCAGGCAGTCAGATGCTGCTCGTGAAAGTGGTGTGTCTCAAAGTGTCATCAGCAGACTTGCATCAAGACACAGAACTACTGACAGAGTTCGTGACAGACCCAGGAGTGGAGCCCCACGAGTGACAGACCGCAACGCTGACCAGTACCTAAGGACCTATGCACTCAGACATCGTTATGCAACTGCCACACAGCTGCAGGCCCAGTTACGAGATGTGAGGGGTACTAGGGTTTCCAGACAAACCATTCCAAACCGACTCCACCGCTTTGGCTTGAATGCCAGACGACCGTTGCAGGTGACTCCACTGACACCAAGACACCGCCGTGAACGTTTGCAGTGGGCACAAGACCATGTGACCTGGACAATGCAGCAGTGGTCTACCGTCCTGTTCACTGATGAGTGTCGGGTCGCCTTGCACAGAAATGATGGTCGTCAGCGTTGCTGGAGAAGGCGAGGTGAGCGATACGCCGAGGTCAACATGGTCCCCAGGGTTCCCTTTGGTGGAGGAGGTGCAACAGTCTCGGCAGGCATCACCAGTCAGCGCAAAACAGATTTGGTTATTGTAGATGGCTCAGTCACTGCACGTTCTTACCTCAGAGACATCATAGAACCCATCATCATCCCCCAATTCCGCCAGCACACCCCCAACTTTCTGTTCATGGATGATGATGCTCCACCACATCGTGCCAGAATTGTCACAGCTCGACTTCAGGAAGTGGGAGTGCCTCATATGGTATGGCCAGCAATGTCCCCTGACCTGAACCCCATAGAGCACATCTGGGACCAGCTGAAGCAGAGACTGGATGATCGTACCCCACCCCCACGTGACCTGGCAGAACTGCGTGTAGCACTTGTGGAGGAGTGGAACGCATTGCCTCAGAACAACATCATGAGGCTAGTGAGGAGCATGAGACGTCGCTGTCAAGCTGTCATTGTGGCAAATGGTGGAAACACCCGCTACTGACATTGTCAATTTTTGTTATTTGGGGCTATCCTTGTTATTGTCTAAATTTTTGGGGGTAATAAATATTAAACTAATGAAAATGGTTTTTCTTCTCATTCATTATTAGTAATATCAAAGGGAACTTTTACTTATTTCATTAAAATTCAGACCAAATAGGAAAAGCACTCATGTAAATAACAATATCCCTAACTTATTGTGAGTAGTGTATGTCTTTGTGCCGTGTCTTGTTGTTTCTTTGTTTTGATTTTCCATGCCCCTCTTTGTCCTTTAAGTTTCTCCTATGTTCTCCCCTCTGTCTCCCTCTGTCTGTTGTATTGTTCCCTTCATGTTTTCTCATGTGCTCCTCCCCCTCATTACCTCACCTGGCCTCCTCCCTGTTCTCTCCTCACCTGTTCCTCGTCTGTTCATCAGCGTCTGCATATTTAGTCTGTGTCTTCCCTTCACTCCTTGTCCTGTCATTGTATTCTATCTGCTTCCATGCGCCTGCTTATGCTCTTGTCTGTTCCCAGTTCCCCATGGTATGTGTTTTTGGACGTGAATTTTAGTGATGGCGAGATGAAGCTTCATGAAGCATTGAAGCTTTCCATCCAATTGGTTCACATATGGGCCGAAGCTTCATGGTGCTTCATTTGTTCTACTGTGCCATCAAGTGGACAATGAATGCATAACAGGCAGAGTGATTATAATGACACCATGGCTTTGGTGTATGAAGCTTTGAATTGAATTGTGCTTAAATGATAATGCAAATAAACAAATAATATACTCATTATAGTGTCTGGTTTTCTGATAGAATGATGACAGAGGGGAAAGTTGAAACAAACTAGGGAGAGGGTTGTGATGTGAATGTGTTACTCGGGACAAAATGTAACACATACAATGAGGAAATTGTATTAATTTTTATTTAAAAACAACAACTTCTCCACTGTGCTGGGCTTCGGGCGGTTTCTTTTTTTTTTTTTTAAGATTTTTTTCCAGTCATAGACACCTTTATTTATGACAGCGGATAGATTGGAAAAATGGGAGAGAGAGGGGGTGTGACATGCAGCAAATGTACTCCGGCCAGGATTCGATCTGGGGTCCGCTGCGTTTATGACATGCGCTCTAACCACTCAACTACCTGTGAGCACAATTTTTTTTTTTTATAGGATTTGAGGTGACGGTGGACCTCCATTGAATTTCGGTGCCCCTCATATTTCGAATCACACGCCAAAGCCGCAAACCTGAATCAGTCGCGTGGTACAGCCGGCTCGCGAGGCTTCGAACGTCACTACATACATCATCGACACAAGCCTCGATACGTGCTTCACAAAAATCTTTCTGGACTAGTCGACACAGCCTCGACACGGAAGACACATCACTAGTGAATTTTGCATTTTGCCTTTTGATTTGATCTTTGCTTTTGATTTGAACTCTGTACTTTTGGTTGTTTAGCTATTTTGGTTGCTACTTTGCTTTTGTCCCTTTTGTCTAGTTTTTGGTCTAGCTCCCTTTTGTTATTTGTTCTTGTTCCGCTTTAAATCAAAGCTCGCCTTTTGTTTCCATATATCTTTGCCTCCTGTGTGTAATTGCATTTGGGCCCAACTCCTATCTCCAAAGCCTTTTAGTTTTTCCCCCTTTAACCTAAACGTGCAGGTCAAATGTACAGTTCAACAGATGACACGTATTCGTATAGAGTTACAAAGCACATCACATAATATCCTCAGAGATCATAGAGGTGTCATGAAAATCCATCAAAAAGGCTGTATCAGTGCTGTAAAAGTGTGTAAATTGAATCATCACCTGAACCACGACACCGTCAGTAGCAACAGTCGAAAACTATCATATAAAAGTTTTTCCAAAACCGAGCTGCAGTGATTTGCTTTTCCAGCATCAGTTTTACTGTGCAGAGTAGAGCCGAGCTGCCCCAGTGATGGACCTGCTCCAGGCGTGTTGCAGTGATGTTTCGTGAACTGCAGCTGACCCGTAACAAACACCCGTCTCCCCCTCAAATCTATACTCAACTCATGTCTGTGCAGGAAACCTGAGAGAAAGAGGTTTTTAGAAGTTAGTGTGTTCAGCTCTCAGTACTTTTGTAGCTTCTTACTGAATCTCTTTACTTCCCCTCGTCCCGTTTGTTCTTTCAAACATCTGCTGCGTTTGACTGTTTCATCGTGTTCACTTTCAGCTCAGTCGTGTTTAGTTTGTGCAGCTGAAAACACATTTCCTGTAATGCTGCTTCGTAATAACACCTTCAAATGACTAAATATCGGGGTTTTCACTGCAAAGTAGTTGTAGTAAATGAAACGTGTTTGTAACTGAATTCTCAAATTTGTGTGGGAGGTGAATCTTAGCCAGGAATGACTGACTTGAGGAAATTGAGAGTCCTCGGGTGGGGTTGTGATTCGCCTCAAGGGCTTGGACTTTCAGCAGGAAGGGAAAGGCAAGCCATGGAAAGACCTGACCCTCTCCATCTCACCAACATTTAAGTATTTCGAACCAGGCCTCAGCTCTTTTAGAGTAATTTGTTATTTACAGTATTGTGATTTTATCAATAAGGAATTTTAAATGAAATAGGTATTGAGCTGTATGCTTTACCCTTGCTAAAGTCTATGCAATAAAACCAACATAATATAGTTAAAGTAAAAGTTGTGGACATTGATTTTATGTCTCTTTGATGGAAGTAAACAGTTAGGTGTCAAGTGTGCAAAATATCTTAAAGGTTCTTAATGGTTACTTACAGCCTACCAAATTGAAACAGTCCCTTGGGTTTACCAAAAGCCATCAGACCAAATGCACAGGTCATTTAAAGGAAAGCTGCCATTAACAGTCACCGCTGTATCTGACTCAAGGGCTATTCATGTCAGGTGCCACACCAGAGGAAGCAGGGTAGACATTGGACTCAGGCAGGGAGATGCTAGGTGAGTCTCCTCACTACCAGCGTAAGAACTCCCTACTTAAATTCTCACTTTTAAAGCAACCTCTTGTAGGTTTAGGGACCTAACCCTTTATAACGGAGAGCTGGTCCAGTGCCTCCTGGATAGGGGCAAATTCGGGATCTAACATGTGGCACCCAACATGAAAAAAGAGCCCCAGTGGAGAGCCAGCAGCTGCTTGTGCGAGTCGACCCGAGAAAGGCATGCAACGGAGGTCGGTTTCTGCCGAACGCCAGTGCTAAAAAGATCCGCAGAGGCATGGGGAATCTCAGGGTGACCAGCCAGAGTTAGCTGAGTCACCAGACCCACAGAAGCCCGCAGGAAGTCGGCGTGGTAGCCGACACAAGTCAAAGGACACAGAGCCAAGTCTGGTTAACAGGGCAGAATAGCCCAGCAGTCTGCCGATCATCCCTGACACGACGCGCTAAGAGAGGCTTTGAGAGGCAGGCGACTCGAAACGACAAAAGAGATGACATGGCTGACAGACATCAGCCACATGAAGGATCGGACCTGGAGACCTTGGACTTGGTCGAGAAGGCGGACAAGGTAGCCAGAGCAACAGGAGCAACCCACAGGCTCCCCTGCAGCGTAATCCTGAGGGGAGATGGGGTGGACCGCTTTGTACAGCAGAAAAAATGTGTCTACACAGGGCACAGAGGACAAAGGGTGGATGGCTTAACTATAAAGAGCATCGTCCCCTAGGGATCAGTCTGCATGGATGTGGGTGGCCCCCTTGGGAGTGACAGGGGAGAAAGGTGAGAAATACCTCCTGGTGTTAGTAGATTCGATGTCAGGATATGTGGTTGTGAGACCAGTACAAAAGGCTAATGAAAGCAGTGTCATTTGTATGGTCAATGGTAAAAATGTCAACATGAGGGAGTAATGAGAATCTACTTGTCACCCTACACCCACTGAGCTAGTGGGATAGTGGAATGAACCATCGGGCTGGAAAAGAACTGGTTGGGCAAGAATGCTGTGGAGGTGAGCGTGGTCGGGGTGCGACTGTGGGAGAGAGAGAGAGGTGGAGAGCGCTCAGGAGAACAGAGCCAGGTGAGTGATTAACAGAGCTGGCACCCAGTTACTAATCACTCACTCCCTTTAAATGCAGTAGCACGCTGGCCCACGGAGGGGGAGATGCTCTGGAGAACATACGTGGAGGCTGTCAGTAAAGGACCAGACCGAGACGCATGAGCCGCGTTCAGGCCCGGACTGTATGATTGTGGTGAAAAGATTTAAGCTAAATACAAAGCTTAAATCAAGACACTGTGTGCATTTGTACCCGCTGAGACGACTCACCATAGCCAGAAACGGCTACAAATGCCAATTCCAAAGAATGGAGTATGCAGGCATTGATTGTTGGGCGAGCCCTGAATGACAGACGTCGTGCCAAGAGACCCTCCCCAGTGGAGGAACTGAATCAAAGCCCATTTACGTCACTTAAGTGGAGTGCGGCACTGGAGATACGAAGACAGCTCCGAACCTGAAAGTCCCATTTCAAGTTGGACAGCTCGTGTGGATCAAGGCATGTGACCATCTAACTGGTACAGCAGTAAAAGCAAAGTATGAAGTATCTGACATTGTAGAGCAGATACTGGATAGTAATACAGCACTGTTAAAGAAGAAAAGAATCCAGGGAGTGGAGCAGCGTAAGGCGATTCCTAGCAAGAAGAAGACCAGGAACCAAAAATGGCCAGCAGCACACAGCACCTGCCATCCTACATCAGACTGGCCACTGTATATGGGGTGGTCGCCATGAAAAGAACTACCTCGGGACTCTGGACAGGCAGAGCCCTGAGGAGGATTCCTGTCAGAAGAGAAGGAGTAATTGGAGTGGAGTGAAGTAAAGAACTGTTTTGTAGTATGCATAAAGCCCACTACATTGACGGTCCAATGGGAAGGACCACATCATGAAAAACCTACAAGGCTCAACAGGACCAGAAGAGCGTTCAAAGGTATGGACTACAAGCCTGTAAAAGTCATGGATGCCTACATCTATTAAATATGTCAAGTAACAGGCCTGCTTTGACTGATTTTTCTCACTCAATGGGATCTCAGGGGGACAAAGCAAGAACTGTCTGAGTGTGCCTGCCAGTGGGACGGTGAATACGTCCAGTACTGTAGTGGTTGTTCCCTCTAGCTCAAGTGTGGGAGGCTGCTACCGGTCGGCCAAGCAAGAGGATGGCAGGGGAGAATCCTCTGGAGTCATTCAACCTGCCACCGGACGGTGAGATTTTAAGCAAGGCTTCTGCTACGAGAGGCGCGACTTGCCAGGATGAAGCAAAAGCACCAAGAAGTCCCTTCAGTAAACCCAGGGAAGGTGGTGGTAGTTCGAGCAGCTTGGCCGTACAGTTTGGCCATACAGTTGGATGGGATGTATCGTGGGAGATCACCAACTAGGGGAACTTGATCGAAGAGGTTGTTAAAAACCAGGATGCCCCACTGGAGGATTTATCAGAGGTCCCTCGAGAGGAAGGAGCCAAGGGCACAAATTTATACTTCTGGACCACTGGCCTCGATGCCTGGGGTAATACTGGGGTAAAACCAGAAGAACAGATGTGATTACACTTCAACAAACATATTAAGGATGTGGTGGGTGTTTTAGTATCTTTTGGACTGAGCACGCATCACAGATATCATGATGCCCAAGAAACAGAAATTAATGATGTCACTTGTCACGTGTTGTAACGTCAGAGTGTGCTTTATGTTTTGTTTAGCCAGTTGATTTATGCATCCACAACTTGAGGGAGAGCGCGGCTAATGGATGGCAGTGATATGCCCACCCTGTCCCCCAGCTCCTGTTGAAATGTTCCAGTTGCCAAAAAGCAGAGGGTCGACAGTACCTGCACATGCGGAGGGACAGGGTTGGACCGAAGTGTGTGGCTCCAAGTGGTTGCATAGATCTACAGGTAAAACATTAGAATATCGTTCGAAAGTTTATTTCAGTAATTCAACTTAAAAGGTGAAACTAATATATTATATAGACTCATTGCATTCACAGTGAGGTATTGCAAGCCTTTATTTGTTATAATTTTGATGATTACTGCTTACAGCTTATGAAAACCCCAAATTCAAAATCTCAGAAAATTACAATATTGTGAAAAGGTTCAATATTATAGGCTCGAAGTGTCACACTCTAATCAGCTGATTAATCCAAAACACCTGCAGAGGGTTCCTGAGCCTTTAAATGGTCTCTCAGTCTGGTTCAGTAGAATTCACAATCATGAGGAAGACTGCTGACCTGACAGTTGTGCAGAAAACCATCATTGACACCCTCGAGGGAAAGCCTCAAAAGGTAATTGCAAAAGAAGTTGGATGTTCTCAAAGTGCTGTATCAAAGCACATTAATAGAAAGTTAAGTGGAAGGGAAAAGTGAGGAAGAAAAAGGTGCACAAGCAGCAGGGATGCCCACAGCCTGGAAAGGATTGTCAGGAAAAGGCCACTCAAAAGCGTGGGGGAGCTTCACAAGGAGTGGACTGAGGCTGGAGTTACTGCATCAAGAGCCACCACACACAGACGGATCCTGGACAAGGGCTTCAAATGTCATATTCCTCTTGTCAAGCCGCTCCTGAACAACAAACAAAGTCAGAAGCGCCTTACCTGGGATAAAGAAAAAAGAACTGGTCTGTTGCTCAGTGGTCCAACGTCCTCTTTTTTGATGAGAGCAAATTTTGCATCTCATTTGGAAACCAAGGTCCCAGCGTCTGGAGGAAGAGTGGAGGGGCACACAATCCACGATGCTTGAAGTCAATTATGAAGTTTCCACAGTCAGTGTTGATTTGGGGAGCCATGTCATCTGCTGGTGTTGGTCCACTGTCTGGCGTTTCCACCTTACCCAACATATTGACTTCCCCACCCATACCAAAGGCCATATCCTCGACATAGTCTGCTCCGCCTCCCTACCCGTATCTCATCCCCATCCCCTCCCCTTCCCACTCTCTGATCATCTATGCATCATCTTCTCCGCTCCTCTACCCTCCCCCCATAATCCCAAAAAGTGCTCCATCTCCTACCGCATCATCAAACCAGTTAACCCACTCTCACTCTCCCAGCTCATATCCTCTGCCTTCCCCCCGGAGTCTGCCCCTTCTTCCCCTGACGACTATGTCATCACGCTCAACTCATGCCTTGCCCCCTGGAAAACTTCCTCTGTCTCATTCACCAACTCCGCCCCCTGGTACACCCCGGAACTCCGCACCATGAAACAGACTGGCCGCCAACTCGAATGACTACACAAATGAACCCGCCTCACCGTTCACGCTGAAGCCTATAAACATCACATCTCCTCCTACCGTAACGCTCTCCAAGCTGCTAAATCCGCCCACTTCTCCACCCTCATCAACAGCACCAACCGGAACCCCCGCATCCTGTTCTCCAATGTCAACAAACTGTTCCAGCCGCCGGACATCAATCCACCCTTCTTACCTGACCTCTGCAACTCTTTCCTCCTCGCCTTTAACAATAAAACTCCTCCACCACCACCATTCCAGACCTCCTACTTCCACCTCCGCCGCATCGCCAAAATCAGACATTGCCTCTCCCCCCCGCTGCTGAATCCCTTATCCATGCCTTCATCTCCTCACGTCTTGACTACTGCAACTCCCTCCTCACTGGCATCACCTCTCATCCCGTGAACAAATCACCCCCGTTCTCTACACTCTCCACTGGCTCCCCATCAAACAACGCAACGATTTCAAAATACTCCTCCTGACCTTCAAGGCTCTCCATCACCTGGCCCTAGGGGTGGGCGATATATATCGTTTGCAATAATATCGTCATTGTTGTTTTGACGAGGTGCAAATTTCCATTATCGAGTATTTAAATCACTTCGCCAAAAATATTGAACCGCACCCGGAAACTCCTCACATCCACTTAATACACGGTGCAGCATCGCTGTCTGCAGTATGGCAGGATTCAGTCACACACTTGTGGGCCTACGTGATCACATGACCTCTAGCTAGCATCCTCCTTTCAACAGTTTAGCAGCGCGTCGTGATGGCAGAGAGAAAATGCAGGCGCCTCCAGTCCCTGAAGCTACCGGTACTTCAGCTGATTGTTGTGTCCACTTGTTAGCTAGCGCCAAGCTAGGAACGGTCGCTACTTTCAAATTAAAAGCCCCCCGCTAAGAACCCAGTTCTGAACTCCGATGAGGTGCTCTTACTTTGAAGACAAATTCTTTGTCACTGTTCACAGCCGAACTTCGAGCTTCATGTCACGTCACATGTTTACACCGACCCCAGAGGTGTCTTTTGGAAAAGAAGGAATATTTTAGAATGACAGGGCAGCACATTGCCGCCCTAACCTTGGAGCAAATGTGCCGCCTTTTCTATCTAAATAGGGCTGTGGACAGACTGGTGTTTTTGGCTCATAATCTGAAGTACCGTAATCAGTGAACCGTTAGCCTAGAATGTTATTTGTTCAAAGTTCTGCAAAGTTTCTGGCATCTGTCCATAGCTGTAATAATACTGGGTATTTTTTCTATCTGATAATTGTGGATTTTTTTTCAACATTAATGTCATTTGTTTACAAATCTCTATATTTTTGTACAATATTTGAGAAAGAATGGAGAATGAAGTTAGTCATTTGTTTAATAAGGCCATAAGATAGACTTGATGATGCGCAATAATTCTCAAAATATGCATAGAGCACTTGTTACACTGTTACAAATACTACTGTTTTTATTTTATCATATGCTCTTGTTTGTCTGCACTGCAGCACAATTTACCTGACAGCTGAATGTTTACAGAATTAAATATTCCTACATTGTAGTTCAATTATTGAGTTCAAAAGTACAAAAATGGAGAGTCTTTCTTTTATTTGTACTTGAATGCTAAAGTTTAAAGAAAACAAATAAGTGTTTTCCTTCAAGTTGAAATCTATTCAACTTTTCACACCTCTGGGCAGTCGGAAAGAGAGTTTTTGAGAGCCCTCAGTGCTAAAAACGCGTTTGGTTGACACTAGAGATGCACCGATCAGGATTTTTGGGGCCGGTCACCGATCACCAAAAGCAGTATCTGCCGATCTCGATATTGCCGATCACCGATCACAGCGTCAAATCCATAAATTCTTCTATATTGTTGTCTTGTGTAACTTTCATATATTTAATTAATGATTCTTCTTACACAACATTGACATTGTATTATTAAGTATAAAAATTAGGAGATGAGAAAGTATCATGAATTGACCACCGTTTTATTGCAGGCTGAGGCAATGTGCAATATTTCACACTCTAGAGACTCTTAGAGACAACTTGGACTCAGCTTACATAGAGTAACTGTAGCTTACTAGTGGGAATGCAGTCATGGTGGGAATTTTATCATTTTAGGAGCAAGTCCATTTGGCCTTCAGTTTTTTTTTCAGGGGCACCAAGGCCACATGACAGGGCACAAAGGCCACTGGGTAAAATGTGTTGATTTACCTTTCAGACTGATACCATAACATCCTAATTTATAATAAGACATGGATTGTGTATTAAAACATTTTTTTAATACCAAAATCAAGTTAAAGTTACATTAGAAAGTAGTTTTTGTTAAGTATGGTTAGGGTGAGGTGATTTTTGTGACACCACACTGAATATTAGTGTTATTGAATATTTCTCCCAATAGAAATTCCCCAAAATTAAGGAAAAGCAGAATAACCAGCAGGAGACCACTGATGTGTGGAGTGATTTTGGTGACACTACACTCTGAATAATAGTGAAGTTATTGAATTTTTTGTAGTTTCTCTTTTCGGTGTTGCACTTTGTAGACGGTCCCTGCGCCCTCGTCTCACAGCCGGCTGACCATACAGACCAGAGTTAATGTCCAGACGCTCGTTTTGATGAAAATACGGTTGTAGCTCATTGTCTATCGTCGTACGGTAGAAAAGAGCCGTCGTTTGTGTTTTAACAAGGTTGCACTTATGAGTTATTGATCCGGGAAGTTCGAATCTGTGAATATATTTCCAACTTTACCGGACTAAATCCTACCACATAAGTCAGTTACGTATCATCGTTACGCTGCGCTCGCTCGCTGTGCTGTAAGTTTCATTCTTCTGTTTTGAGAGGCTGCTGCTGTTTGAGAGGCTTTCACGTGAGATCATCGTGATGATGAGACTCCACCTGCGCGAACCGTGAACTCACTGATGTTACTCTGAGTGACTACTGTGCACTCGGGTGGCTGTAATTCAGGGCAAGCTCGCTACGCTGACCGGGCCAGGGGCACAGAGGCCACTGTGGCGCGGGGCAACGGCGGCCATGAAATTCCCTCCCTGCATGCAGTTAATGCACTGTCTTTATACTTAAACGTCATCTGATCGGCCTGATGTGATCTATTTTGAGAACTCCGATCAAAACCGATAGGGGCATTATCGGCCGATTGCGATCGGTTGCCGATCGATCGGTGCATCTCTAGTTGACACAAGCCCTAACTAGGACAATTCCAATCACATTTTAGAGGATATCGACTGATTATCGTTATCGCCAAAATCCCCCAAAATATCAACATATTGGAGATGCTGACTTCATTTTCCAGCAGGACTTGGCACCTGCCCACACTGCCAAAAGTACCAAAACCTGGTTCAATGACAATGGGATTGCTGTGCTTGATTGGCCAGCAAACTCGCCTGACCTGAACCCCATAGAGAATCTATGGGGCATTGCCAAGAGAAAGATGAGAGACATGAGACCGAACAATGCAGAAGAGCTGAAGGCCGCTGTTGAAGCATCCTGGTCTTCCATAACACCTCAACAGTGCCACAGGCTGATAGCATCCATGCCACGCCACATTGAGGCAGTAATTCATGCAAAAGGGGCCAAAACCAAGTACTGAGTACATATGCATGACTATACTTTTCAGAGGGCTGTATTTAAAAAAAATGTTGCACGGTATTCAAATAATTCCAGTTTCACCTGCATAAGAAACCGGTCGTGGGAGCCTAAAGCGTCCAAAGAGGAACTCATCACTCTCTGAAAAAAGATCTATGTGATCCTGAAACATTCGTTCCCTCCTTGGGGCACGATCAGCAATCTCTTGCAGCAGCAACATATATGCCATTTTTTTGTGGGCCTTGGATGGAGAAACGCCATGTATAAATAGGGTGGGGGGGGGGGGGGGGGGGGGGGTTTACTAATTGATGGCATGGTTTCCAATTTACTTGATTAATGTCAAATCATTGGCACATTTAATTTATTTTAAAATTAAAAATTCTCTGTAAATTACCAAAAATATGAAATGAATAAATAAATAAATATGACAGAATTATCACTGTAATATTGTATATGAACTGCACAAGAGAAGAAAACACAACCATGCCAACATTTTGTAGGATTTGTTCTTACCTAAGAATAAATCCTGGATAAGAAAAAATTCATGAATGTCACAATCTTCGTAAAATCTTCGTAAGTGGGACTTAAGAAAAAATTTGTTTGTTAGAATGGTTCATGAATGAAGCCCATTGATTTTAGATTTTATCCGTTTGCCGATAAATAAATACATTTTCAAAATGTGCGTCTTTGACCCTGACGCAGCTTGTAATCTGAATAGAAGTAACTGAAGTTGTAAAAGTAAATGTAGTGAAAGAAAGAAGACATATTTGCCTCCAAAATGGAAATATTAAGTTGCAGAAAATGTAAATCCTCAAGTGCACTCAAAGTACCTCAACAGCGTTCTTGAATACAGAACTTGAGTAAATGTATTTGTTTTTTAATGCACATTTAAAGCTGTTGGACGGCAGCAGCACATCTGACTCTCTCTGCTCTTGAACACCTGCAGCTTTACAACTTCATTCAGTCCATATAAAAAATTGCAGTTCACCAGCGCGGCACAGTCACACCTTCCTGTTCCAGACTGATCAGCTTCTCCATTGATTACCAGACACAGCTGGTTGAGGAATCACATCATGGAGGTCAAACTGTTGGTTTGTGTTGTTGTGGCTTTAGCAGTTACAGGTGAGTGCTGTTAATATTGTCTCAGTAGAGAAACAGTGTTTAAATCTGATTTATTTAGTCTTCAAATGAAAAGACGTCTGAATCATGTATGAATCAGAATGTAACCTTCTGTTCAACTAAGTACTACTCTATAGTCGGTCTTTTGTGTTTTCAGCTGTAAAAAATCGTCTTTTCTAATAGACGTTGTCTTGTATGAAGGGTGTGTTCAGTACATGGATAATTATACTCCTTTCATTTCTATTAAAATCAACATTATCGGAAAAAAATAGAAAATAAAAGTAAGAATTATTAGAATTAAAGTCATGGGTTTAAATCAGAATTATGATTAAAAAAAAGTAGGAATTATGAGGAAAAGGTCAGAGTTATGAGTTTAGAGTCAGAATTAAAGTCAGAACTTTAAACTTTAAACCACTTTTCTTACAACTTGTTCTGAAATGTTTGATTTTCTGAGTGATGACATGTATGACGAGATTTTAAATTTGCTGTCCAAAATAAAAAATGATACCACTTTTTATTCTTGGTCTCTCCCACAGGAGGCAACGCACAGTCAGGTGGTGAGTTACGTTCTCTTACTTCAGTTTCTCTGTTTTAAGGTTTAAAACAGTCCAGGTTTGAATAATGTGCAGAAGGTTTTAGCCACAGTAGTCTGAATGTGAGTACTTCTTATTGCTACACAGAAGTTGGTTAAAGGGTCATAAAATCTGGACGAGTCTTCATAACGTGGATGATCAAATGACACAATACCTCTAAAACTGACTTTATGTTAGCTCCTGCTCTGCTTCAAGCAGATGCTAACTTTCTAACATTAGCTCGCACATTTTGTTTGATAAAGCTGCTTTTCGTACATTTATTGACCTTCCTAACGAGAGTGAGATGAGAAGATTAATATCAATCTGTTGTCTGCGTGTTACGTATAGACTGGAGGCAGGTTGCAAATAGCTTAGCTTTGCATAAAGAGTGGAAGCAGGGGGAAACAGCTAGCCTGGCTCTGTTCAAAGTTTAAAGAAAAAAAGATGATGACACTGATTACCACCCTACAAAAACTAGAAACATGGCCGACCTGCAGCCCTGACATGAACTCTGACTGTCTCTCTCCAGATTGTGGCCAGGCACCGCTCAACGTCAACCCCAGGATCGTAGGGGGGGAAGATGCTGCTGCAGGGGCCTGGCCCTGGCAGGTCAGTCTGCAGTATTCGGGCCACCATATATGTGGAGGCACCCTGATCAACAACCTGTGGGTCCTGACTGCTGCTCAGTGTTTGATCAGGTGAGCTCTGATCCTGTCACATGACTCAGCACCTCACCTGTCTGAAAACAGTGATCTGACTGACAAAAACACTCATCATGTTTGTGTTCATGCTAACAGTCAAATAGCATTACAGTTGTTTGCAGAAATTCTTGTCGCAGCATATAAAAAAAGTGACACAGATCCTATAGACATCTTTGCTTTTTCCTTTAATTTCTTTAGTTTGATTATTATTATGATTGCACAGAGCAGTACAGTGCACATGGCGTGAGAGTCACAGTTTTCTAGCGTGGTTGTGTGTGAGCAGTTATCTGGTCATCTAACCAACAGAGGTTACGAGTGACAAAGTGTCCTTTGGGTGCCTGTAACCACAAAACAAAATGGTTTTATAGTTTTATCCACTGATAAGGACACAACATCACCATTGACTTAAGAATCTCCTAGCATCTGTCTTTTTTCCAAGGTGTGTCCTGTATATGACTTATCAATAAAACTATTAAATATTAGACAGGCTGTCTGTCTCAACTCCAAACATCATGTAAAACATTTTACAGTTTTATGGATAAACCACCTACAATAACCCCTTGTAAAAATGACAGCAATTTAAGGTTTACATGTCCGATGTTGTAATAACTTTATCCAAACACTACAGGAAAAACTATCAAATCTTGTGGTTTGAAGTTACACCCAGTGGACACTGTATCACTCCATGGCATATCAGTCAGACACACACCCAACAAACAAACACACACAGTGGGCGGCGGGGGCGCCGATTTATGTTTCTGCTGGTGGGTGCTCACAGTGCTCGCATGACTCGTTGCTATTTTGACACACGCGCACATTCGTCTCACACTAAAACACACAATATATCAATTAACAGCAGCAGCCGCAATGAACACACACGTATGCTCTTTCCTACACACACACACACACACACGCACACGATCTCTTTCACAAACACACAGTCTACACACTGCTGATGCATACAAGGAATTAATGTCAATACAACCTAACGCAGAAGGCTCCGGTGAAGAAAAAGGAAAAACAAAATCCTCAGTCCAACATCACAGCCTGGATTGAATAGCATATCAGCAACTAGGTTACTTCACTCATTCATGAATTATTATATTATACTGTCAATAATCACAACTGTCTTTTAATGAGACAAATATAGTTGTAGGTTAAATCAAAGCTTTTACTAACAACACACACCAGGAAAGAAATAATCGTAACCACCAAAACTATAGCAAAAACGCTCACATAAAAGCAAATCATGGACCAAATCCACAATTCGAAACCATTCCAACACATCCTTTAAAACATAGTACCAAAGTCAGCTATATCCTACCAAATATTTAATTTGTTGTTTTGTCATTCACCAGTCTTGTTAATTCTTGATGAGGAATGTGTTGCCCTTGGTAGGCTGCGTTTTATAAACTGGTCCGCGATTGTTTCCAGGTTCCTGCTCCTTGACATGTCTTGTGATAGTTCAGTATTGCATCGTGGTTCAGCCTTGCTTGCCCCATTGTGGACCGCAGCCGGAGTCCAGAAAACTACTGCTCTGAAGTGCATGATGTTACAGGGACAGTCAGGGCAAGTTTCACAAGGTTTGTGACCTCTGGCAACAGTGTTCTCAAATACTCCCCTGATCCCCTTTGAGAAAGCTCTCTACATCCTGAAAAGTAGCCAAGCAAACTCCTTCCTGTTTTGCTATGTCCAACATATCACAATGCAGTGTGAATCTGGTTTCATCCAAATCATCCCGGTGAAACTGTATGATGTTCTTGCAGTCGCCTTTTCCAGTCACAAATTCCTCAACATCTTGCATGTTTTTGAATGCAGAAGGACTAAATCTCCAATCCAGGGATGCTGATGCTGTGTCCATAACCTGGAAGTATGGTTGTTGGTACAGTTCTTCTGGTGTCTTAAAGCTGTGCGGTGGCACACCTGCGTCTTCCAATCAGCAGGAATTTTTCTTAGTCTGGACATAACAGGGCTGTCCAAACCCAATCCACGGCTGCTGCAGAAGTGTTTTCCCAAAAATTCAGTGAATCCTTCCCGAAGAGCCTTCATGTCACCTCTGAAGGTGTTGATCATTTCCCTCTCGCTCTGTATGTGCAGCTGACGCTTTTGGAGAACAACTCTGACCGTTTCCATGCGAGAGAAGAAGTTAAGCATGAGTTTCAAAGAAAAAAAAGTCACGAATTTCTGCGGGTGCACACACAAGCCAGTCCACTGGCCTTACCCCCTGCACCACCTTTTTCGTTTGAACTCAGGTCCTCTAGAAAGTCAATCAACGCACAGTAGTTTGAGGCAATGGGAGTTTACATTGTCAGGAGACTCTGGATTCATACAACCGCTACAGTAAGGGTGCAACTCTGAGAAACGTTCATTTTGCTTGAGCGAACTTCAGTTCCCTCCACGCTGGATGAGACAGAGACTGTTTTTATTTTACCTTCGTTTTGTTCGAGCATTCGTTATTATTGTTTTAGATCCATTTAGATCCATTCTTCTGCTCCTCCCTGCCTGCAGAAGGAACAGATTATCTTCAGAAGGAGACGAAACCCCCGAGGTTCAGTCCTTCATCAGATCGATTCGCAGTGTGATCGCTGCCTGCCTTCTTCAGCTTTTAGGCAATTAAGCTGACCCCGCGCTCGCGCTCCCAAACGAGTTGGAGCTCCGAGTCTGACAAGCACACATGCCAACCGCAACGAGCGGCATCAAGTAAGAGGCTTTTGTTTGGACAGAAAAAGATAGTATATAGCGTGTTTTCTTTGTTGTGCTTATGTTTTTGTGAAAGGACTGCCAAGTCTGATTTATGGTTTACTGTACTGTGTGGTAACTGTGTTATTACGCTCGCTAGAAGCTCATTCAGGTTAATCCACTTAGTGGATAGCCTGTGTAGTCTTGCCGCCGTGTGTGACCACAATACGTCGTATTCCGGCTCAGTCAGCGGACAATAAACAAACCTCGATTCGCTTGCCGGCCACTGTTTGAGGGAGAGACGACCGCTGTTTACCACATGGTCGTTGTGTTGTTTCTTTGTTGTCTGCTAAGTGCCGGCTTAGTTTCTTTCCTTTATACTAACACACACACACACACACACCGAGATACACATAATCACATGAGCGATCTGTTGGAAACTTAACCCCAGTAAAACATAAGACACGTGTGTCTAGTATATCTCCTCTATAGACTTCAGAGGCGGACTCCTCGCTGTAGCGTGGCTACCTTTTTGGAACTGTGGGTATTGTCCCTCTAAATTCACCTCTCGTGCAACCAGACTGCACACAAGACCATCAACGACGTAACCGCCATCTTTGCTTAAACTTGCACACGTGTAGTGATCTCCTTTCACACTTTCACTGCCACCATTTTTTAATCCCATGTACGTGATCCAGTTTAATCTGGATCATCATCTCAGGATCTGTGTTCTCGTGTGACTTCATCAAATCACGTTCGGTGTTTCCTGTAGTCTCTCCGATGAGACTTCTTAAGTCACGCCCACTAATTTGTAGTCTGGCGAACGTGACTTCCCAAGCCACGTTCCGCCATCTTTGTAGTCTTTATAAGGTACTTTCTGCCACACACACACACACACACACACACACACACACACACACACACAAATACTAGCCACCCATTTACATGTTTGGCTTGCTTATGTTTTTCTGTTGCTAGTTGTTGAAGGCAACTGTTGTTTGTTAAAGTAGGTGGTTTGTGTTTTTGGAGAAAAGCTTTAATAAACACTGTTGATTTTAACTGAGCAGCAGCTGTGATTATTTTGCACAATCCCATATTGTAATAACAGCTGGTTGAGATGGTCAGCGCTCGGATTCACGCCTTCCCTCTTATCTAATTATCTAATCATCTAATTATTGATATTTTCATAATATTGAAAATTTGACTAATTTTCAGGCTTTGAGAATAAAGGTTGATTATTGATCCCTGTTTTCGGGGTGGTGCAGCTTGTTCGTTATTGAATCATAGTTTCAACGTTGAAACATCATACGTTTCGTTAATTAACTATAATAATTCAATTAATTAATAATAATATTTTAATTAATAATCAATAATCAATATCGATTCCCAACAGTCCATTATCACAGACAAAAAAAACTCACACTTGATTTCCTCAGTGTTCTCAGTACGTCATGGGCCATGATTTCTGTCATTTCGTTTAAAATATCGTGTGAGAGCCACTTGTTCTCCTTAACTGCAAGCCATGACCATAACTCCGAGATATCCTGAGCACGTAAATGCAGTTACTGGGTCGAGTTGGACTCCTCATCCGTGCTTCCTCGGATGGCCAAACCCTGACATGAAAGATATTTCACTGAGGATAGAACATCTAACAAAGCTGTTCTTGCATCTGACACCTGCTTGTATTGAGCGGCAGAAATTGATGTAGCAACATTTACACCCGCATTAGTAGCAGCAACAGTCGGGATCACTTTTTCATAGCCTGTATCCCTCTCTGCACAGAGATGCATGTATTTATAGGAACAGCATAGGCTAGCGAGCACCATACATATGTCTTCTACAAATCCCGACCACGTTTGCAAAGTTTGGATGAAAACAAATGCAGCAGGTCTGCAGTGCACTGTCCAGGGTGCTGAACCGGGGTCGGATTGGAAGGTTCGGCGGGCTGGATATTTAAATTATGCAAATCAGCGGGTGACACCAAACAACGTCTGCCCAAGCAAGTCAGAGCTTTTCTTTCTGCCGCACAGTGACCTGGAGAGATGCAGCCGCATCTGAGAGGACGATCGCGCGTGTGTGCGCAATTGCGCATAGCGTGTGTTGCCCCTTCTCCACTACACAATACAGCTCGGCTCTACTCGACTCAGTTTAGGTGCTTTTCCATCACAACTGAGGTCTCCATAGTTCCTCCTCAGCGGGGGCAACGTCGTCAAATCATGGCGGCTATAGTCGCATCATCGTTCTCCTTTTTCTCTCCTCTGGTCAGCTCCAAACTCACTCGTCTGCACGGCGATTACGGACCACAGCGTGGTTTTCCACACAGCAGCCATTCAACTCATGTCAGAATAACCACAGTCTCACAGATCATGTGGGCGCTGCAATCTGTTATTTCACTGATACTGAAAACATGAGATTTTGTCTTAAAAAAGTATTTTTCAATTTGTTGTATTTGCCGTTTCTGTGCGTACTTTGAAATTGAATCCTGGCGGTGCCACTGTTTATGAATTTAGTTTGAACTGTTTAAGAATACGAGAGTGAAGAAGAGGAGAGGGTCAGGTGGTTATTTATAGGAATACCGGAAGTTGGTGCTGTTAATGTGTGCTCCTACTCCTGAAACTTCGCCAGATAAGCTTCAATTTTGGTATTTTTACCACAAATTTGTTCATTTGTTTACTAAATTAACCATTATGTCTTATCAGCAAGTTGCCGTCCAGCCTTTTTGGCGGTTTATCTGACATCACAATGCAATGTGTTGATAGGTAGCAGGGGAGTGGTCATTAGCAAATCAATGGCAAGCGTAGGCTGGCACGTGTGGGTGCTCGGCAATCTCTGTGGGTGCTCCGACCCCGAAGCGGCACCCACTGGGCCATAAAGAAGGCAACAAAACGACGGAAGAGTCAACACACTCAAAGATTCATGTACAGATGGCTACACGTGGTCTGGGCAATATGAACCACCTGTTCAACAAGTAATAAAGAGGTTTTACTGTTATTATTTTTATTAGTAATCTTGTTGCTTAATGAGTTACTTTTCAAGTACCAAACATTACACATCACTACTGAAAAGACTAACACAGCTGCCAACATTATAATGTTTGCACTTCTGTAACAGTGTTGGACTCATTCATTCAGGAGACACGGCATCAGCTTCCATAGCTACGCTGATGATACACAACTGTACATTGCCGTGTCTCCTGATGACACAGAGCAAATTGATGCCCTTCTTAACTGCATTGTTGACATCAAGTCATGGATGGCAGTGAATTTCCTACAGCTCAACCAGGACAAAACTGAGGTTTTAGATATAGGTCCTGAAGGCCAGAGAGAGAAACTTTTTCCAAAACTACAAGATCTTAAACCAACACAATCAGTAAAAAAATCTGGGCGTGATTTTTGAGCTGAATTTTATTCCACACATCAGAAATATGACAAAAATAGGTTTTTTATCATCTTAAGAACATAGCCAGAGTCCGCCCGTTTCTCTCCCAGGCCAGTACGGAGGTGCTAATGCATGCTTTTATTTCCTGTCGCTTAGATTATTGTAATGCCCTGCTCTCTGGTCTTCCCAAAAAGAGTACTCTAAATCTCCAATTATTACAGAACTCAGCCGCACGAGTGCTGACGAGGACCAGAGGGCGGGAGCACATTACACCAGTTTTAGAGTCACTGCATTGGCTCCCCGTGCGCTTCAGGATCGATTTTAAGGTTCTTTTACTGGTTTTTAAATGTCTTAACGGTCTTGCGCCCTCCTACTTATCTGACCTGCTTTTACCATATCAACCCTCGCGGACCCTGTGGTCCTCCGGCTCTGGCCTTTTATCCCTACCAAAACCAAGAACTAAAACCCACGGTGAGGCGGCATTTAGCCACTATGGCCCCCGCTTGTGGAACAGCCTGCCGGAGAACCTCAGGTCTGCAGAGACTGTTGATATTTTTAAGGGAAGGTTAAAGACACACCTTTTTAATCAGGCTTTTAACTAATATTTTAAATTCTTATTCCATTCTTATGTGGTTCTATCGTATTTTATGTTGTTGCTTCTATCTTGTTTTAAAAAAAACTATTTTCATCTTAAATAATTTTATTATTATTTATCTTCGATACTATTTTATTTTATTTATTATTATCTTGTGTATTTTATCCTTTTAACTGTTCACTCCATTTAATTATCTTTTGTCAGGGTTTTTATCCTATCTTATGTTTTTAGTTTTTAAGGGTTAATTCCAGAGTTTCCTCAGGGGGGTCCTCCACACTGGGAGCTGTGTCTGGGATGCTGCTGGGGGTGCTGTCCTTGGGTCCCTTCGGCCCGGCCAGCTGTTGTCTGTCAGGGTCGGGGGGCCTGGGCTCTGCTGCCCCCCGTGGCACAGCCTGTGACTCCTCCCAGTGTGGACGGCCCCAAAGGTGGCGTTTCCTTCATCCTCAGTGCCTTGCCATGTCTCCCTATTGCCAGTAGTAAGAGTGTGCAGGTGTGTATGTGTGTGTGTGTGTGTACGTATGTGTGCATGTATGTAGTACGGAGGGTGGGAGGGAGGGGCTTTCTTTATTATTGTTTTATGTTTCCTGTGTAAAGCACTTTATGCTACATGCTCGTGTATGAAAAGTGCTCTATAAATAAAGTTGATTGATTGATTGATTGATTGATTCTGAACAGTTTACAAGCAGATATCACCTTTCTTATTCCACTCACTCTTCTTCATTGTCTGAACCTGGTGCCTACATTACCCACAGTGCAACTCAGCCACTCAGTGACATCATCTTCACACATGCAGTAGTCCTCCCTGTAAACACACGCTGATGTGAAAAATTCTGACTTCATTTTGAATTAAAGCGTTATTTCCCCCTTAGAGCCTTCTGTTCCATTGTGGCTGCTGCTAACTGACATTTTTAATTAAAGGCTTATTCTGAAGGAAACTAACAACATAAGAACAATGAACATATGATAGAATGTTGATTGAACACAATTAACATTCACAGCAGAGTAGAAACATTTAACCATGTTGTCTCTTCTGTTTCTCAGCACGAACGCATCCAGTTTCAGGGTTATCCTCGGACGTGACGCATTGAACTCCACAAGCCCTAACGAGGAGATCCGCATCGTGTACCGGCTCCTTCGCCATCCATCCTATAATCCTACTACAGGAGACAACGACATAGCCTTGGTGCAGCTCTCTTCAACTGTTATGTTCACAGACTACATCAGGCCGGTGTGTCTGGCGGCAGATGGCAGCGTCTTCGAGCATGGGTCAAGATGCTGGGCCACCGGATGGGGAGATTTCAAAACTGACAGTAAGAATTTATTCCTAATTGGCATCAATAATGGCATCAAATTAAACTTAGACAGAGGAGTCAGAGACCACACAGTCTGTCCTCCAGTAGAAGTACAGACTCCTGTAAAAGTAATAGAGTACAGGCTCTATTAGCAACAAAGAGAGAAAATCAGAAACTCTCTGCAGATACGAGACACTAACACACTTTTTCGCCACATTCCAGTCTCCCTCTCTGTCTGTTTACGTCTTTTACGTCTTTGTTTCGTCTCACGTCTCTGCCGTGCGTGATGTGCTCTGATAGTGATTTCACATGTTGGTCAGAATACATCGTGTTCAAATACAACACAGATTTCTGTGAGGAGAGTAAACAGCTGAAGAAAGAAAGAGACCCTCTGCACTGATCCACAGGGGAAGCTGTGTTATCTGGAGGAATGACGAGCAGCTCAGTCTTCTTCTCTCTGGTTAGCTGTAAAAGTAGAATAGATCCTGCTGTCTGCACAAACCTTGGTGAGACTGCGTATGAACAAAAATGCCAAGATGTCTCTCACCTCTTTAATGCAGACGCCTCACAGTGTCGCCCAGCCACGACAGCAGACGTCTTCTCTTCTGATCAGATCCTGTCCAATCCTGTTCGTGACGCCAAATTAATGTTGTAGATAAAGTCTTCAGGAAAAATGCAGACAGGGAAGCTTGTGTGTAGGAAGGAGTTTGATTGCAACAGAAATTAAACTTAGTATAAGTGTACCTCCTTATACAGAATCAAGTAATTAAGATTTGATTGCAGGAAGACATCTGTTTCTTGTTTATGTACTTTCGGTACACACCCATTTACTGATACATGAATTTGGTCTTAATAATACATTCATACACTATGTCCCCAATATATTAATTACTGCAAAAATACAATATCAGTCATCAGGTTCTAAATGGAAGCCAGTAAAACAGTTTGTCAAGAAAGAACACATTTTTAATTATCCAACCTGAAGGTCACAATAAGCAAACAACAGAACTCATACAGAACTCCAGGCACGCCACCATCTGATGTGTTTTCTTGGCGCTCTGTGGCTCAGAGGAAAAACATATATCAGACAAAATATATCAAATATTTAGAATGTCTTCTTCTTCCTCAGCTCCACTTCCGTACCCACAGAGGCTGCAGCAGGTGGAACTCCCCATCGTGTCCAACGAAGTATGTCACGACCACTACGGGATTGTCAGCGACAACATGATGTGCACCAGTACGAGCAGCGGAGGAATAGACACCTGCATTGTGAGTGTGTCTGCAAAACTCTCCATCAAACTGTTAACACACGTTATACAGAGCTGCTGATGTCGTCTCCAGTCTGTGTCCATTTAGTCAGAGTCCCATGATGCTTCAGGGTGACGTCATTGACGTGAACATTTTCACCAAACTGACGAACACGTTTTCTGTTTTGGGAAATGCGTGACATGAAAACACTTTGAAGGAAAAGTTTGACATTTGATACATTTCTTGCTGTTATGACTAAGTGCTGTGTCGTAGACAACTGGACTTGTTTCAGTTTGTTGAAGACGTTTCACCTCTCATCCCAGAGGCTTCATCAGTTTTAACTAACTGGGGGGAAGCTGCAGGCTTTTACACCCTGTGTGGGAGTGTCCTTACAGAGTCAGACACAGGACAGATGTGAGTTCTGAGTTTCAGGGCTGTTTGGGTCACTTGTGGGTCTATGACCCGACTGGCCCTCATGTGGGTTGCTCTGGGGCAACTCGTCATCAGGTGATAACTTATCATCCACCTACAATGCTGTACTGAGTTCTCTCCCCAGACAGCTTAACAACCATTCACACTCGACTCAACGAGCCCAAACATCCCACATGAAGGCATGTTGAGTCAACAACTCTGAAACTCAGAGCTCAAGAACTATTTTAACACAATATTTTTACTTTTACTCAAGCAGGACTATTCTGTACTTTTGAGTAATTAGTAACTAAAGTGTTCAAATAAATGTTGTGAATTAAAAAGTATTATATTTGCTTCTGAACTGTCGTGGAGTGGAAGTATAGAGTAACAGAAAACTGAAATACTCAGTACCTTTAAATTCTTCTTCAGTACACTGCTTGACTAAATGTAATTAGTTATTTCACCCCTCTGTTTGCTGCTGATGCAACTGAACGTTGTGTCTCTGTGCAGGGGGATGGAGGCGGCCCGTTGATGAGGAAAAACGGCGATATTTGGGTTCAGGGTGGAGTGTCGATTTTTGTGAGTGCAGCAGGCTGTGGGCTGGCCAACGTCCCATCAGGCTATGCCCGAGTATCCCAGTACGAGTCCTGGATCAAGAGCCACATCGCCGTCAACCAGCCAGTCTTCATCATCTCTGGAGCCGCTCAGCTCTCAGCTCCTCTGCTGCTGTCCGTCTCACTGCTCCTCTCCTCACTCTCTGTCCTCTCATAGGAGGCTTTGTAAGAGTTGTCTTGTTATACTTTTGATTTGATTATTATTAATTAAAATTATCGTTTTGTCTTCAAAATGTCAGTAAATACAGAAATATGTCCATCATAAGAGCATAAGACAATAAATGAGCCTTTGTTTAACTGCGTCTGATGGTGAAGATATGAGTTTTATTATAGAAAAATTAAAGGAGAGGATCTTATGTTAAACCAGGTATCAAACATAAACTGTGGCATGTGTTCAGAAGATTCAAAGACATTCACTTTTCACAATTTTCACAATTAATTTATTCAGGTGACACCCTTCAATACTGTTGCTGCTTTGAGTTGAAGCTGTATTGATATAAAACACTGATACAGAGGACTTCTAGATTGTTTTTGAGTGTTAGAGTCGCTCCCTGATTAATTTCAGCTTCTGATTGCAGGAAAACTATCTGCCAGTTGAAGGAATAGTCTCAGGGAGGAGTGTGTAAATACTGGCTGCAGTATTGCGTAAAGAAATCAACATCACATCTTCGCAATTCCATTGCCGTTGATTGAACTTGACTCATAAACCTTTTTTATTTTCAGTTCACATGAAAAGAGAGCGGAGAGAAAAGATTCTTTCTCCAACTGCATAGAAATAAAAAAACTATGATACAATGAAACTGTGTTTGCACTTAAATTCAGGGAGTTAAACTTCCATAAATGGAGGAGTGTGAATCGGAGTAACCAGAATCACATTGGCTGAACAGCTGTGGTGGGGAGAGACGTCCTGTCATCTAAATAGCGCATGGCTTTCTTATTAGCCATCTGAACTTCATGGAGGAATCTAGAATTATGCGCTCAAACGAGATCTACCTCCTGTTCTAGGGTTGTTTTGCTCTGAACAGCAAGGCTGGTTTGCCTGTGGAAGGTGAAAAGCAAACATCTTAACAACTGGCCGGTGGGTGCAGTCAGCGCATTACACCTGTCCTTAAATAGGAACTCTAACTCTTTACTTAACTCAATGAGATTTAACCTGCCAATTACTTCAGGGCAGCCAGGTTTTACACTCTGTACCAGGGAAGAAATAAATTGCTCTACACAGGGGCTCTCCATTGTTAAGCAAATCGTCTAAACAACGATCAGTGTGGTTGGATCTTGTGTTGCTTTGGCAGACACTCTGTAGTGTAGGGAGTACACTAGCCTAACCAAACTGTGTGCTGGCCTACACCATATGGGTTAGCTTCCTGTGGAGGAGGGGTGGCTATGGCACAATCTAATGGCTCTGGGCATACAGATTGGGGCCAATAAAGATAAACAGTTTACAGCGTAACCTTTTACCAAACCTTGAAGATGAACTAACTGGAACGCAGGGTAGTAACAATCAGACGATTGTCTCTTTTTTTTGGCTTTATTGATAGTACAGTTGAAGATATGACAGGAAACAGGTTGAGAGAGAGGGGGAGTGAAACGCAGCAAAGGGACCCAGGCCAGGAGCCGAATCCAGGTCCGCTGCAGCGAGGACAAAGCCTCTGTACATGAGGCGCCTGCTCTACCCACTGAGCTAAATGGCACCCAAGACGATTGTCTCTTAAAGTTGACTTAGTCTGAAACACGTGGTAGAAACAGCTAAAGTACAAAACTTATTTTTCACAGGGCTGGTAGCACGTTGTGGCTCTGTCTCTGGCTCTGCTTCTTACTCATGCTGAAATGCGAGGCGGTAACAGCCAGATATAAACTTCCATGTATCACAGGGACAGTGGCACACTTTGATTAACACTAAGAACACTTAAATTGTCATCAACAGCTTGACTACAATGCATTGCATACCAGCCATTGCTGAACTGCAAAGTGCAAATTTGCAAATGCTGAACTGGAATTCTCACAATTTCTGCAGAGCACTTTTAATTTGAATTGATAGTGGCAATATCAAATGGCTCAAAGTAGCATTTAATAACCTAAAAGATTTTGGTTAATCAAATGAGTTATAAATTTGATTGATAAATCAATTCTCATCACACTGCAATTGTTTGTAAGTACAAATCAATGTATACTCCTGTAGTAGACTAGTGGGGTTAAATGTAAAGACTTTTGGTTAAATGGTTCAAGATGTGAATCTCAAATTTTAGCACTGTTGAAATTATGCTGAAATTAATTTAGCACATTTATGAATGCTGCCAACAGTACACTTCCTCACACGGGGCACCATTTATATTGTGCCTTGCATTACACAAGGCACAATTAAGTTGTGTTTATGTAACATCAAAAGGGAGATTTAGGTTAAATTTGGCTATCAATAATAATTGATTATGATAGATAATATGATCCAATTTACAATTTACATTAGATCACCTTGGGGTGCCACCCTTGAAGAAGTGTGTGCACACACGCGTGTGTGTGTGTGTGTGTGTGTGTCTGGCAGAGCAAAGAATCAATGGTGGGCACTGATATTACATGTGGGTGTGAAATGCTCCAGGCTCAAGGAACGTGTGTGTGTGTGTGTGACGTGATGCCAGGTTATAGAAGATGGTTAGTTGCATGCAGAGACTCTGAGTCTGTGTGAAGCACAACGTCGAATTAGTCGTCTAGGAAAGCAAACTACCAATAACTTGACCTGAGGTCACAGTAACACCAAAATAGTGAACAAACACATAAATTGAACACATTATATCAACCTGAGTTTAAAGTCCTATGCTTAGCATTGCTGTGCTTTGCTATCTAAGCCCAGTTACGTTACTAGTCCTTGAAGAGAAGGTGCTGGTGGTTGCAGGAGAAGGTTGGGGTTCCAATGTTAAATGCTGTTCTTGCTGCGCAAGGACTGATGAAAGTCGGCAGAGGAGGAAACTGGCCGCTCCTTTCCTCTGCAAGGATAGCAGCTCGGTGCCTTGGTGTTCCTCGGATGCTCAGATTGGCAGGACGTCGCGTCGCTGCAGTGAGAAGTTCTTAGAGCCTGCTGGAAATGCAGCTTGTAGCTCTCCACAGCTTGTTGGGCCCAGATGAAGAGATCTTGAGTGCAGGCAGCACCGTGGGGGGAGGTGGAGAGGAGTTGGGGTAGTTAGGGTAGGAGGCATCGAGTGAGAGAGCGAGAACAATGAAGGCGCTGGGGTTTTGACTACCTGGTCAGCGGGGGGTCTGTCACCCTGACCAATAGTAGCTCAAACCTGAATTTTGCACCTAAGTGTGAAGAATGGGGAATTCTGGGACACTGAGTTCGGTTCAGAGTCCATTTTGAAATCCACAATGAATGACTTCATCTGTGGGTCCCAACATCATGAACTATTAATGATAACCAAATTTAACCCAAAACTCCCTATTAATGTTGGATGAAGCACTACAGTAATGTGAGCAAAATAAATGTTTCATAAATGTCAGACTTTCACTTATTTCTTCTTGCAGACTCTTGAATGAAAGTGTCACTGAAATATCTGAACAACTGTCGGATGGATTATGATGAAACGTTCACGTTCCCCTCAGGATGAATTTTAATGACAGCAGACTCTCAGTGTGCTTCAGACTTCAGAAATTAAAGTTGTTACTGCTCTCTTAGAGGTCAGACTGCAGGAGGATGAATATTGGTTAGCTTAAGTTTTCTGTGTTCCAGTTCTGTTAAATGGGCCTTTTGTAAGAGGAATCATATCACTTTTATAAGTCACTTGAACTGTGATACTAATAAAGACCTGTTGAAGATAATAGCGATGACGTATTTTTGTAGCTAACCCTGATAACTATAACACCTGTGATACTTTCTTTTAACTGATCAATGTACAAGTTGTAAAGTCAGAGTTGGAATAGTTTGTAACTAAAGTGGGCCTGTAAAGACAGATTAGTGAGTAGATGAGTCTCTGTGTTTAATGTCCCCGACAACCACTGTAGTCAGAACTAAACTGTGGGACATTTAAAGATGCATTTTATGTCGTGTAAAAGGACGAGGGAACAGGAAGTGCTAACATGCTAACTGATTTCTTGGTTTTAGGACTACGAAATACACTACTCTATAAACATTTAAAATCAACCTCATTATTATAAGTAGTAGTATTTATCACTGATGGTTTATTGATTTCTCCACATTCACTGTGGATATTAGAGAGTCTCAGGCTGTTGCACCACCAGAATAAATGTTGGTAATATTTGTTTCTGCAAACGGCCAATCTGTTGCAACTTTACATTTCTTTATGTTCAGTTTTCAATTTAATGGTGTGCTCCAGTTCGGTTTAGGCACAAAAACCACTCAGAGTTTGGAAAACATCACGTTTTGTCTTAAAATAACTGGTTCTGTTGCCGGTTCCCGACGCCTCATTAAATATATCCAGTGGTTGCACATGTTGAATCTTCAACAGTGGTTAACTGGAGGTTATATGAAAGGAATTGTAGTATATATATACCAACATTTTATTCTGGCGACTGGGCTGAGGAAAATGTAAATGTTGTAACAAATAATGCAAATTAATTCAGTCCAGTTGGTGATTAAACTGACACTTAACCAGTCACTAACGTCTGTCAGCGGCACCTTTGAAGAACAGACGTGATTACACTTCAAAGATCTTTCACTCTGAGCTTTCTTTATGTTGGAGCAACATTAAAGTGACTATAGAAAGCTCGAGGTTCATTTACTTATCATCCTACACCAGCTCTGTGATGAAATAAGAGTTATAGTAACTTAAAATATAAGTATTTAATGGCGAGGTGCTGTTGATGAGACCTTGTGACTAACGAAGCTGCTCTGTCCTCAGATGATACTTCTGAATCTCTCTGCAGCAGGATGAACACATTAAGGCTGTGGTGGGTGTTTTAGTGTCCGTTGGACTGTGCACACCTCACAGATATCATGATGCTCAGGAAACAAAATCTTATAATGTCACTTGGTTACGTAACATCAGAGCAAAATGTTAATCATAAAAAGCAATAAACTCCAAGTTATCAGGGCACGGAATTAACTCTTCCAGTACAGTCACTCCTTCCCTCGACCTTGAGATAAGCGATTTGATATTAAAAAATAAGTGTAGTTATTGATATTCACTTTGATGATAAACTTTATTTATGCAGCATTTTCCAAAAACAAGTTTACAAAATGCTGCTTGGGCAATAAGAAAGAAAATCCACAGTGTATGACAGATTAAATGCAGCCAGGTGGGAAAAAGGCAGAGAAAAGGACATAAATAATACAAACTAACTAAAAGCCATCTTTTTAGAATGAGCTGATAAAAGAGGACGCGGGTTGATTCTGATGTCTGATTCTCATTGGAAGATCAAGAGGAGGTACACTCTCTACCAAAAACATGAAGAAACTTGACTTTGTCCCTGTTTATATCCTCCAGTCGTCCTGTTTTACACTCAGAGATCAACAGGTCATACATTATGTCTCTTAATGCCACACAGAACTTGTGATAAACACAGTTTATCAATCAATCAATCAATCAAAGATTTATTGTCATTTAGCTGTACCAACAAAAGTACTGCAACAAACATGAGATTACAGATCCCATATCACAAACATAATAAACACACACAATATAAAAAACATAATAATTAAGAACTAAGACTATGACAAGGGCTCATGAAGTGCATCAGCGTGCACGTTCCACATCAACAGCTCAGCAATCTAACAGCTTGTGGTAGGAAGCCGTTGATTAGTCTTTTAGTTCTTTTTGACTCCGGAACTGTTTTCCTGATGGGAGCAGGAAAATAAAGCTCTGATGTTTGTTTTACCTACAAAACAAACATCAGTCCACCTCCTGTGAGCAGCTGGACATGATGACCTCAACAATGATAAAGAGGAAGAGAAAATAAAAGGATAAATGCCATAAAATGTCATATTAACATTAATAATGATGAATAAAGAACATCACATACAACAGAGACCAAATCAATGACAGTCAGAAGTCACCAAGATGGGGCGCCGTTCAGCTCAGTTGGTAGAGCAGCGTCCCATGTGCTGAGGCTTTGTCCTCGCTGCAGCGGCCCCGGGTCGAGTCCCGGCCTGGGCGCCCTTTGCTGCGTGTCTCTCCACTCTCTCTCATCCTGTTTCCTGTCATATCATCAGCTGTACTGTCAATAATGCCGATAAAAGGCCAAAAAACAAAAACAAAAAGTGATCCAGATATCCTCCAGTTCCTTCATCAGAGCGCCGCCTGAATGTTTCCCTGCAGGACCAAAAACAAACTTAAAACACTGTCTGTATTTAGAGCTGCACAACTAATCAATGAAGGAGATCAGTATCATGACAACAACTTCTGATTGATTAACAGATCACATATTCAGATGTTTTTTGATGACCAGTAACAATGTTTGTTTTTATTCGATTGCCGATAAATAAATACTTTTTCAGAATGTGCGTCTTTGGCTCTGATGCAGCATGTAATCTGAAAATAAGTAATCGAAGTTGTTCAAGTAAATGTAGTGAAAAAAAAGAACAATATTTGTCTCCAAAATGGAAATATTAAGTTGCAGAAATTGGCAATCCTCAAGTGCACTCAAAGTACCTCAACAGTGTTCTTGAATACAGAACTTGAGTAAATGTATTTGTTTTTTTAATGCACATTTAAAGCTGTTGGACGGCAGCAGCACATCTGACTCTCTCTGCTCTTGAACACCTGCAGCTTTACAACTTCATTCAGTCCATATAAAAAATTGCAGTTCACCAGTGCGGCACAGTCACACCTTCCTGTTCCAGACTGATCAGCTTCTCCATTGATTACCAGACACAGCTGGTTGAGGAATCACATCATGGAGGTCAAACTGTTGGTTTGTGTTGTTGTGGCTTTAGCAGTTACAGGTGAGTGCTGTTAATATCGTCTCAGTACAGAAACAGTGTTTAAATCTGATTTATTTAGTCTTCATCATGAAAAGACGTCTGAATCATGTATGAATCAGAATGTAGCCTTCTGTTCAACCAAGTACTACTCTATAGTCGGTCTTTTGTGTTTTCAGCTGTAAATAATCGTCTTTTCTACTAGACGTTGTCTTGTATGAAGGTTGTGTTCAGCACATGGATAATTATACTCCTTTCAGTTCTATTAAAATCAACATTATTAGAAATATTGAAAATTGAAGTCAGAATTGTAAGAAAAAAGTGTGAATTATGCGTTTGAATCAGAATTATGATGAGTAAGTTGGAATTTTGAGTAAAAGGTTAGTTATGAGTTTAAATTCAGAATTTAGTGAAAATCAAAACTTTAAGCTTTAAACCACTTTTCTAACAACTTTTTCTGAAATGTTTTTTTCCGAGTAATGACACATATGAAAAGATTTTGAATTTCAAATTTATACCACGTTTTAATCTTTGTCTTTCCCACAGGAAGCAACGCACAGTCAGGTGGTGAGTTACGTTCTCTTACTTCAGTTTCTCTGTTTAAAGGTTTAAAACAGTCCAGGTTTGAATAATGTGCAGCAGGTTTTAGCTGCAGTAGTTTGAGAGTGAAGTAGTTCTTATTTCTACACAGAAGTTGGTTAAAGGGTCATAAAATGTTGGAGACACTCAGGACGAGTCTTCATAACGTTGATGATCAGATGACACAATACCTCTAAAACTGACTTTATGTTCGCTCCTGCTCTGCTTCAAGCAGATGCCAACTTGCTAACATTAGCTCACACATTTTGTTTGATAAAGCTGCTTTCCGTACATTTATCACCTCCTTAACGAGAGTGAGATGAAAAGATCAATATTAATCATGTTACGTATAGAGCTGGAGGCAGGAGAGGATTAGCTTAGCTTAGCATAAAGAATGGAAGCAGGGGGAAACAGCTAGCCTGGCTCTGTTCTAACCCTAAAAACACACTCTTGCCTTTTCTTTATTCCATTCTGTTGCACTATTCTCACCCCGGAAGTCAACCCAGCCTAACTCGGCCCGGTTGACTTCCTGTATGTTGAGGACTGAGGAGTGTGAATTCTGTGCCGAGCTCCCGGCACTATGTAATTGCATCTTCTTTTTTATCTATTTTCCTCATTTGCACTAAATTGTCTCCTGTTTTTGTTGTACTGTTGTTCTTATGTGCGGTGTCCTTGAGTGCTTTGAAAGGCGCCTTCAAATAAAATGCATTATTATTATTATGATCATTATTATTATTATTATAATTATGATCATTATTATTATCAAAACAAGAAACATGACTGACCTGCAGCCCTGACATGAACTCTGACTGTCTCTCTCCAGTTTGTGGCCAGGCACCGCTCAACGTCAACCCCAGGATCGTAGGGGGGCACACTGCTGTCGCAGGGGCCTGGCCCTGGCAGGTCAGTCTGCAGTATTCGGGCCACCATCGGTGTGGAGGCTCCCTGATCAACGACCAGTGGGTCCTGACTGCTGCTCAGTGTGTGATCGGGTGAGCTCTGATCCTGTCACATGACTCAGCACCTCACCTGTCTGAAAACAGGGAGCTACTGACAAAAACACTCACCATGTTTGTGTTCATGCTAACAGTCAAATAGCATCACAGATGTTTGCAGAAATTCTTGTTGCAGCATAGAAAAGGAAAAAAAAGACCACTGAAGACATTTAAATTATTTCTACTAAACAAGTGACACAGATCCTATAGACATCTTTGCTTTTTCCTTTAACTTCTTTAGTTTGATTATTATCATGATTGCACAGAGAGGTTTGGTGCACATGGCGTGAGAGTCTCAGTTTTCTAGCGTGGTTGTGTGTGAGCAGTTATCTGGTCATCTAACCAACAGAGGTTACGAGTGATAAAGTTTCCTTTGGGTGCCTGTAACCACAAAACAAAATGGTTTTATAGTTTTATCCACTGATAAGGACATGGCATAACCATTGACTTAAGAATCTTAAAGTCCTGTAGATTTATCAATAAAACTATTAAATGTTAGGCTGTCTGTCTCAACTCCAAACATCATGTAAAACATTTGACAGTTTTATTGATAAGCCATCTACAGTAACCCCTTGTTAAAATGACAGCAATTGAAGGTTTACATGTCCAGTGTTGTAATATCTTTATCCAAACACATAACTATCAAATCTTGTGGTTTGAAGTTACACCCAGAGGACACTGTATCGCTCCATGACATATCAGTCAGACACACACCCAACAAACAAACAGTGGTCCATAAAGAAGGCAACAAAATGATGGTAGAGTCAACACACTCAAAGGTTCATGTACAGATGGCTACACCTGGTCTGGACAATATGAACCACATGTTCAACAAGTCATAAAGAGGTTTTACTGTAATTATTTTTATTAGTAATCTTGTCACTTAATGAGTTACTCTTCAAGTACCCAACATTACCCACCACTGCTGAAAAGACTTAAGGCAGGAACAAACTGGCCCAACCGTTGGACGTCTGAAGCGTTTGGAGAGGCTCTGACGAGGTCGGGAACAAATATGTTTGGTGTGTTCAGCTGCGTCGGAAGCTTTCGGAGCCGCGCGGACGTTGTCGGATCCGACTGAGCATGCGAAGTCTGAGGAGGAGGGCCGTCGGACGTCTGAGCCATTGGATCCTCTGATTGGTTGTGTGCCAGCTGAATGGCCGTTCTGATTGGCGGTGTGCTAGCGAATCAGTGCGGTGTGTGAGAGGGACGGAATGCTGTGTGCGCATTGTTTTTCTATGAACTCTGTACTGTCATTCCCCGTGATCATGTTTTGCAGTAGTGGCACCAGACTAGTTGTTAAGTCCGTTCAGGATGAATTAATTTGTGTAAGTTTGGTAATGCCTCGCTGCATGTTTAGCATGCAGCTGTTTTTATCGGAAATAGTTAAGTTTCATTTTGATCGAAAGTAAAGAGAGTTGCGTGCACAAGCCTCTCGTTTACAACTCACAACACAAGCGCCACCCGCTTATTGCATCTCGCGCAAGCGCAGAACGTACACGCTACTGTGGCGTAGGCAGCATGTCGAAGCGGTGTGTTCAATGCAACTTTTCTGCCGAACAGGTCAGACAAGAGGCAACAGAGTGGTCGGATAAGGCAGCTGGACGTCTGGGCCTTAACACAGCTGCCATACTTATAATGTTTGCACCTCTGTAACAGTGTTGGACTCATTCTGAACAGTTTACAAGCAGATATCACCTTTCTTATTCCACACACTCTTCTTCATTGTCTGAACCTGGTGCCTACATTACCCACAGTGCAACTCAGCCACTCAGTGACATCATCTTCACACATGCAGTTGTCCTCCCTGTAAACACACGCTGATGTGGAAAATTCAGACTTTATTTTGAATTATAGCGTCATTTCCCACAGTGAGCCTTCTGTTCCATTGTGGCTGCTGCTAAGTGACATTTTAAATTAAAGGCTTATTCTGAAGGAAACTAACAACATGAAGAACAATGAACATATAATAGAATGTTGATTGAACATAATTAACAGTCACAGCAGAGTAGAAACATTTAAACATGTTGTCTCTTCTGTTTCTCAGCCTGGCCACATCCAGTTTCAGGGTTATCCTCGGACGTGACGCATTGAACTCCACGAGCCCTGACGAGGCGATCCGCTTCGTGTCCGAGATCATCAGCCATCCATCCTATAATGTTAATACATTAGACAGCGACATAGCCTTGGTGCAGCTCTCTTCAACTGTTACGTTCACAGACTACATCAGGCCGGTATGTCTGGCAGCGTATGGCAGCGTCTTCGAGCACGGGTCATTCTGCTGGGCCACCGGATGGGGACATATCAAAACTAACAGTAAGAATTTATTCTTAATTTATAAATGTATCGTTCTTAGTGTATGATTGTACAGATTAAATCTTATCAAACTTCTATGCAAGACGACACAAAGATATAAATCAGTGGCACAAGAAGATAAAGTGATTGAAGAGCACCAACAAAGAAAAACCAGAGGTGGAAGGAGTCCTTAATTTTTCTAGAGCAACAAAGAGAGAAAATCAGAAACTCTCTGCAGATACGAGACACTAACACGCCTTTTCTCCACATTCCAGTCTCCCTCTCTGTCTGTTTACGGCTTCTTACGTCTTTGTTTCGTCTCACGTCTCTGCCGTGCGTGATGTGCTCTGATAGTGATTTCACATGTTGGTCAGAATACATCCTGTTCAAATACAACACAGATTTCTGTGAGGAGAGTAAACAGCTGAAGAAAGAAAGAGACCCTCTGCACTGATCCACAGGGGAAGCTGTGTTATCTGGAGGAATGACGAGCAGCTCAGTCTTCTTCTCTCTGGTTAGCTGTAAAAGTAGAATAGATCCTGCTGGCTGCACAAACCTTGGTGAGACTGCGTATGAACAAAATTGCCAAGATGTCTCTCACCACTTTAATGCAGGCGCCTCACAGTGTCGCCCAGCCACGACAGCAGACGTCTTCTCTTCTGATCAGATCCTGTCCAATCCTGTTCGTGACGCCAAATTAAGTTGTAGATAAAGTACTCTTCAGGAAAAATGCAGAGAGGGAAGCTTGTGTGTAGGAAGGAGTTTGATTGCAACAGAAATGAAACTTAGTATAAGTGTACCTCCTTATACAGAATCAAATAATTAAGATTTGATTGCAGGAAGACGTCTGTTTCTTGTTTATGTACTTTCGGTACACACCCATTTACTGATACATGAATTTGGTCTTAATAATACATTCATACACTATGTCCCCAATATATTCATTACTGCAAAAATACAATATCAGCCATCAGGTTCTAAACGGAAGGCAGAAAAACAGTTGGTCAAGAAATAACACATTTTCAATAATCAAACCTGAAAGTCACAATAAGCAACAACAGAACTCATACAGAACTCCAGGCACGCCACCATGTCATGTGTTTTCTTGGCGCTCTGTGACTCAGAGGAAAAACATATATCAGATAAAATATATCAAATATTTAGAATGTCTTCTTCTTCCTCAGCTCCACTTCCGTACCCACAGAGGCTGCAGCAGGTGGAACTCCCCATAGTGTCCAACGAAGTATGTCACGACCACTACGGGATTGTCAGCGACAACATGATGTGCACCAGTACGAGCAGCGGAGGAATAGACACCTGCATTGTGAGTGTGTCTGCAAAACTCTCCATCAAACTGTTAACACACGTTATACAGAGCTGCTGATGTCGTCTCCAGTCTGTGTCGACCTCAGTCAGAGTCCCATGATGCTTCAGGGTGACGTCATTGACGTGAACATTTTCACCAAACTGACGAACACGTTTTCTGTTTTGGGAAATGCGTGACATGAAAACACTTTGAAGGAAAAGTTTGACATTTGATACATTTCTTGCTGTTATGACTAAGTGCTGTGTCGTAGACAACTGGACTTGTTTCAGTTTGTTGAAGACGTTTCACCTCTCATCCCAGAGGCTTCATCAGTTTTAACTAACTGGAGGGAAGCTGCAGGCTTTTACACCCTGTGTGGGAGTGTCCTTACAGAGTCAGACACAGGACCCGTGTGAGTTTCAGGGCTGTTTGGGTCACTTGTGGGTCTTTGACCCGACCGGCCCTAATGTGGGTTGCTTGGAAGGCAATTCAACATCAGGTCATAACTTATCATCCACCTACAATGCTGTACTGAGTTCTCTCCCCGGACAGCTTAACAACCATTCACACTTGACTCAACGAGCCCAAACATCCCACATGAAGGCCAGCTGAGTCAACAACTCTGAAACTCAGAGCTCAAGAACTATTTTAGCACAATATCTTTACTTTTACTCAAGCAGGACTTTTGGGTACTCTGGGGTAATAAGTAACTAAAGTGTTAAACAAAGAAGAGTAAAAAGTATTATATTTGCTTCTGAACTGTCGTGGAGTGGAAGTATAGAGTAACAGAAAACTGAAATACTCAGTACCTTTAAATTCTTCTTCAGTACACTGCTTGACTAAATGTAATTAGTTATTTCACCCGTCTGTTTGCTGCTGATGCAACTGAACCTTGTGTCTCTGTGCAGGGGGATGGAGGCAGCCCGTTGATGAGGAAAAACGGCGATATTTGGGTTCAGGGTGGAGTGTCGATTTTTGTGAGTGCAGCAGGCTGTGGGCTGGCCAACGTCCCATCAGGCTTCACCCGAGTATCCCAGTACGAGTCCTGGATCAAGAGCCACATCGCCGTCAACCAGCCCGGCTTCTCTGGAGCCACTCAGCTCTCAGCTCCTCTGCTGCTGTCCGTCTCACTGCTCCTCTCCTCACTCTTTGTCCTCTCATAGGAGGCTTTGTAAGAGATGTCTTGTTATACCTTTGATTTGATTATTATTAATTAAAATGATCGTTTTGTCTTCAAAATCAGACAATAAATGAGCATTTGTTCAAATGTGTCCGATGGTGAAAATATTAGTTTTATAATAGAAGTAAAGGAGAGGATATTATGTTAAACCAGGTATTAAACATAAACTGTGTCATGTGTTCAGAAGATTCAAAGACATTCAGTTTTCACAATTTTCACAATTGATTTATTCAGGTGACACCCTTCAATACTGTTGCTGCTTTGAGTTGAAGCTGTATTGATATAAAACACTGATACAGAGGACTTCTTCTAGATTGTTTTTGAGTGTTAGAGTCGCTCCCTGATTAATTTCAGCTTCTGATTGCAGGAAAACTATCCGCCAGTTGAAGGAATAGTTTCAGGGAGGACTGTGTAAATACTGGCTGCAGTATTGCGTAAAGAAATCAACATCACATCTTCGCAATTCCATTGCCGTTGATTGAACTTGACTCATAAACCTTTTTTATTTTCAGTTCACATGAAAAGAGAGCGGAGAGAAAAGATTCTTTGTCCAACTGCATAGAAAGAAAAAACTATGATACAATGAAACTGTGTTTGCACTTAAATTAAGGGGAGTTAAACTTCCATAAATGGAGGAGTGTGAATCGGAGTAACCAGAATCACATTGGCTGAACAGCTGTGGTGGGGAGAGACGTCCTGTCATCTAAATAGCGCATGGCTTTCTTATTAGCCATCTGAACTTCATGGAGGAATCTAGAATTATGCGCTCAAACGAGATCTACCTCCTGTTCTAGGGTTGTTTTGCTCTGAACAGCAAGGCTGGTTTGCCTGTGGAAGGTGAAAAGCAAACATCTTAACAACTGGCCGGTGGGTGCAGTCAGCGCATTACACCTGTCCTTAAATAGGAACTCTAACTCTTTACTTAACTCAATGAGATTTAACCTGCCAATTACTTCAGGGCAGCCAGGTTTTACACTCTGTACCAGGGAAGAAATAAATTGCTCTACACAGGGGCTCTCCATTGTTAAGCAAATCGTCTAAACAACGATCAGTGTGGTTGGATCTTGTGTTGCTTTGGCAGACACTCTGTAGTGTAGGGAGTACACTAGCCTAACCAAACTGTGTGCTGGCCTACACCATATGGGTTAGCTTCCTGTGGAGGAGGGGTGGCTATGGCACAATCTAATGGCTCTGGGCATACAGATTGGGGCCAATAAAGATAAACAGTTTACAGCGTAACCTTTTACCAAACCTTGAAGATGAACTAACTGGAACGCAGGGTAGTAACAATCAGACGATTGTCTCTTTTTTTTGGCTTTATTGATAGTACAGTTGAAGATATGACAGGAAACAGGTTGAGAGAGAGGGGGAGTGAAACGCAGCAAAGGGACCCAGGCCAGGAGCCGAATCCAGGTCCGCTGCAGCGAGGACAAAGCCTCTGTACATGAGGCGCCTGCTCTACCCACTGAGCTAAATGGCACCCAAGACGATTGTCTCTTAAAGTTGACTTAGTCTGAAACACGTGGTAGAAACAGCTAAAGTACAAAACTTATTTTTCACAGGGCTGGTAGCACGTTGTGGCTCTGTCTCTGGCTCTGCTTCTTACTCATGCTGAAATGCGAGGCGGTAACAGCCAGATATAAACTTCCATGTATCACAGGGACAGTGGCACACTTTGATTAACACTAAGAACACTTAAATTGTCATCAACAGCTTGACTACAATGCATTGCATACCAGCCATTGCTGAACTGCAAAGTGCAAATTTGCAAATGCTGAACTGGAATTCTCACAATTTCTGCAGAGCACTTTTAATTTGAATTGATAGTGGCAATATCAAATGGCTCAAAGTAGCATTTAATAACCTAAAAGATTTTGGTTAATCAAATGAGTTATAAATTTGATTGATAAATCAATTCTCATCACACTGCAATTGTTTGTAAGTACAAATCAATGTATACTCCTGTAGTAGACTAGTGGGGTTAAATGTAAAGACTTTTGGTTAAATGGTTCAAGATGTGAATCTCAAATTTTAGCACTGTTGAAATTATGCTGAAATTAATTTAGCACATTTATGAATGCTGCCAACAGTACACTTCCTCACACGGGGCACCATTTATATTGTGCCTTGCATTACACAAGGCACAATTAAGTTGTGTTTATGTAACATCAAAAGGGAGATTTTGGTTAAATTTGGCTATCAATAATAATTGATTATGATAGATAATATGATCCAATTTACAATTTACATTAGATCACCTTGGGGTGCCACCCTTGAAGAAGTGTGTGCACACACGCGTGTGTGTGTGTGTGTGTGTGTGTCTGGCAGAGCAAAGAATCAATGGTGGGCACTGATATTACATGTGGGTGTGAAATGCTCCAGGCTCAAGGAACGTGTGTGTGTGTGTGTGACGTGATGCCAGGTTATAGAAGATGGTTAGTTGCATGCAGAGACTCTGAGTCTGTGTGAAGCACAACGTCGAATTAGTCGTCTAGGAAAGCAAACTACCAATAACTTGACCTGAGGTCACAGTAACACCAAAATAGTGAACAAACACATAAATTGAACACATTATATCAACCTGAGTTTAAAGTCCTATGCTTAGCATTGCTGTGCTTTGCTATCTAAGCCCAGTTCAACGTTACTAGTCCTTGAAGAGAAGGTGCTGGTGGTTGCAGGAGAAGGTTGGGGTTCCAATGTTAAATGCTGTTCTTGCTGCGCAAGGACTGATGAAAGTCGGCAGAGGAGGAAACTGGCCGCTCCTTTCCTCTGCAAGGATAGCAGCTTGGTGCCTTGGTGTTCCTCGGATGCTCAGATTGGCAGGACGTCGCGTCGCTGCAGTGAAGGTTCTTGAGCCTGCTGGAAATGCAGCTTGTAGCTCTCCACAGCTTGTTGGGCCCAGATGAAGAGATCTTGAGTGCAGGCAGCACCGTGGGGGGAGGTGGAGAGAAGTTGGGGTAGTTAGGGTAGGAGGCATCGAGTGAGAGAGCGAGAACAATGAAGGCGCTGGGGTTTTGACTACCTGGTCAGCGGGGGGTCTGTCACCCTGACCAATAGTAGCTCAAACCTGAATTTTGCACCTAAGTGTGAAGAATGGGGAATTCTGGGACACTGAGTTCGGTTCAGAGTCCATTTTGAAATCCACAATGAATGACTTCATCTGTGGGTTCCAACATCATGAACTATTAATGATAACCAAATTTAACCCAAAACTCCCTATTAATGTTGGATGAAGCACTACAGTAATGTGAGCAAAATAAATGTTTCATAAATGTCAGACTTTCACTTATTTCTTCTTGCAGACTCTTGAATGAAAGTGTCACTGAAATATCTGAACAACTGTCGGATGGATTATGATGAAACGTTCACGTTCCCCTCAGGATGAATTTTAATGACAGCAGACTCTCAGTGTGCTTCAGACTTCAGAAATTAAAGTTGTTACTGCTCTCTTAGAGGTCAGACTGCAGGAGGATGAATATTGGTTAGCTTAAGTTTTCTGTGTTCCAGTTCTGTTAAATGGGCCTTTTGTAAGAGGAATCATATCACTTTTATAAGTCAATTGAACTGTGATACTAATACAGAGCTGTTGAAGATAATAGCGATGACGTATTTTTGTAGCTAACCCTGATAACTATAACACCTGTGATACTTTCTTTTAACTGATCAATGTACAAGTTGTAAAGTCAGAGTTGGAATAGTTTGTAACTAAAGTGGGCCTGTAAAGACAGATTAGTGAGTAGATGAGTCTCTGTGTTTAATGTCCCCGACAACCACTGTAGTCAGAATTAAACTGTGGGACATTTAAAGATGCATTTTATGTCGTGGGAAAGGACGAGAGAACAGGAAGTGCTAACATGCTAACTGATTTCTTGGTTTTAGGACTACGAAATACACTACTCTATAAACATTTAAAATCAACCTCATTATTATAAGTAGCAGTATTTATCACTGATGGTTTATTGATTTCTCCACATTCACTGTGGATATTAGAGAGTCTCAGGCTGTTGCACCACCAGAATAAATGTTGGTAATATTTGTTTCTGCAACGGCCAATCTGTTGCAACTTTACATTTCTTTATGTTCAGTTTTCAATTTAATGGTGTGCTCCAGTTCGGTTTAGGCACAAAAACCACTCAGAGTTTGGAAAACATCACGTTTTGTCTTAAAATAACTGGTTCTGTTGCCGGTTCCCGACGCCTCATTAAATATATCCAGTGGTTGCACATGTTGAATCTTCAACAGTGGTTAACTGGAGGTTATATGAAAGGAATTGTAGAATATATATACCAATATTTTATTCTGGCGACTGGGCTGAGGAAAATGTAAATGTTGTAAAAAATAATGCAAATTAATTCAGTCCAGTTGGTGATTAAACTGACACTTAACCAGTCACTAACGTCTGTCAGCGGCACCTTTGAAGAACAGACGTGATTACACTTCAAAGATCTTTCACTCTGAGCTTTCTTTATGTTGGAGCAACATTAAAGTGACTATAGAAAGCTCGAGGTTCATTTACTTATCATCCTACACCAGCTCTGTGATGAAATAAGAGTTATAGTAACTTAAAATAGAAGTATTTAATGGCGAGGTGCTGTTGATGAGACCTTGTGACTAACGAAGCTGCTCTGTCCTCAGATGATACTTCTGAATCTCTCTGCAGCAGGATGAACACATTAAGGCTGTGGTGGGTGTTTTAGTGTCCGTTGGACTGTGCACACCTCACAGATATCATGATGCTCAGGAAACAAAATCTTATAATGTCACTTGGTTACGTAACATCAGAGCAAAATGTTAATCATAAAAAGCAATAAACTCCAAGTTATCAGGGCACGGAATTAACTCTTCCAGTACAGTCACTCCTTCCCTCGACCTTGAGATAAGCGATTTGATATTAAAAAATAAGTGTAGCTATTGATATTCGCTTTGATGATAAACTTTATTTATGCAGCATTTTCCAAAAACAAGTTTACAAAATGCTGCTTGGGCAATAAGAAAGAAAATCCACAGTGTAACGACAGATTAAATCGAGCCAGGTGGAAAAAAGGCAGAGAAAAGGACATAAATAATACAAACTAACTAAAAGCCATCTTTTTAAAATGAGTTGATAAAAGAGGACATGGGTTGATTCTGATGTCTGATTCTCATTGGAAGATCAAGAGGAGGTACACTCTCTACCAAAAACATGAAGAAACTTGACTTTGTCCCTGTTTATATCCTCCAGTCGTCCTGTTTTACACTCAGAGATCAACAGGTCATACATTATGTCTCTTAATGCCACACAGAACTTGTGATAAACACAGTTTATCAATCAATCAATCAATCAATCAATCAATCAAAGATTTATTGTCATTTAGCTGTACCAACAAAAGTACTGCAACAAACATGAGATTACGGATCCCATAACACAAACATAATAAACACACACAATATAAAAAACATAATAATTAAGAACTAAGACTATGACAAGGGCTCATGAAGTGCATCAGCGTGCACGTTCCAGATCAACAGCTCAGCAATCTAACAGCTTGTGGTAGGAAGCCATTGATTAGTCTTTTAGTTCTTTTTGACTCCGGAACTGTTTTCCTGATGGGAGCAGGAAAATAAAGCTCTGATGTTTGTTTAACCTACAAAACAAACATCAGTCCACCTCCTGTGAGCAGCTGGACATGATGACCTCAACAATGATAAAGTGGAAGAGAAAAAAAAAGGATAAATACCATAAAATTTCATATTAACATTAATAATGATGAATAAAGAACATCACATACAACAATGACCAAATCAATAACAGTCAGAAGTCACCAAGATGGGGCGCCGTTCAGCTCAGTTGGTAGAGCAGGCGTCCCATGTGCTGAGGCTTTGTCCTCGCTGCGGCCGCCCCGGGTCGAGTCCCGGCCCGAGCTCCCTTTGCTGCGTGTCTCTCCCCTCTCTCTCATCCCGTTTCCTGTCATATCATCAGCTGTACTGTCAATAATGCCGATAAAAGGCCAAAAAACAAAAACAAAAAGTGATCCAGATATCCTCCAGTTCCTTCCTGCATCCTGCAGGACCAAAAACAAACTTAAAACACAGGTTGTATTTAGAGCTGCACAACTAATCAATGAAGGAGATCAGTATCATGACAACAACTTCTGATTGATTAACAGATCACATATTCAGATGTTTTTTGATGACCAGTAACAATGTTTGTTTTTATTCGATTGCCGATAAATAAATACTTTTTCAGAATGTGCGTCTTTGGCTCTGATGCAGCATGTAATCTGAAAATAAGTAACCGAAGTTGTTCAAGTAAATGTAGTGAAAAAAAAGAACAATATTTGTCTCCAAAATGGAAATATTAAGTTGCAGAAATTGGAAATCCTCAAGTGCACTCAAAGTACCTCAACAGTGTTCTTGAATACAGAACTTGAGTAAATGTATTTGTTTTTTTAATGCACATTTAAAGCTGTTGGACGGCAGCAGCACATCTGACTCTCTCTGCTCTTGAACACCTGCAGCTTTACAACTTCATTCAGTCCATATAAAAAATTGCAGTTCACCAGTGCGGCACAGTCACACCTTCCTGTTCCAGACTGATCAGCTTCTCCATTGATTACCAGACACAGCTGGTTGAGGAATCACATCATGGAGGTCAAACTGTTGGTTTGTGTTGTTGTGGCTTTAGCAGTTACAGGTGAGTGCTGTTAATATCGTCTCAGTACAGAAACAGTGTTTAAATCTGATTTATTTAGTCTTCATCATGAAAAGACGTCTGAATCATGTATGAATCAGAATGTAGCCTTCTGTTCAACCAAGTACTACTCTATAGTCGGTCTTTTGTGTTTTCAGCTGTAAATAATCGTCTTTTCTACTAGACGTTGTCTTGTATGAAGGTTGTGTTCAGCACATGGATAATTATACTCCTTTCAGTTCTATTAAAATCAACATTATTAGAAATATTGAAAATTGAAGTCAGAATTGTAAGAAAAAAGTGTGAATTATGCGTTTGAATCAGAATTATGATGAGTAAGTTGGAATTTTGAGTAAAAGGTTAGTTATGAGTTTAAATTCAGAATTTAGTGAAAATCAAAACTTTAAGCTTTAAACCACTTTTCTAACAACTTTTTCTGAAATGTTTTTTTCCGAGTAATGACACATATGAAAAGATTTTGAATTTCAAATTTATACCACGTTTTAATCTTTGTCTTTCCCACAGGAAGCAACGCACAGTCAGGTGGTGAGTTACGTTCTCTTACTTCAGTTTCTCTGTTTAAAGGTTTAAAACAGTCCAGGTTTGAATAATGTGCAGCAGGTTTTAGCTGCAGTAGTTTGAGAGTGAAGTACTTCTTATTTCTACACAGAAGTTGGTTAAAGGGTCACAAAATCTGTGTGAGACACTCAGGACGAGTCTTCATAACGTTGATGATCAGATGACACAATACCTCTAAAACTGACTTTATGTTAGCTCCTGCTCTGCTTCAAGCAGATGCTAACTTGCTAACATTAGCTCACACATTTTGTTTGATAAAGCTGCTTTCCGTACATTTATCACCTCCTTAACGAGAGTGAGATGAGAAGATTAATATCAATCATGTTACGTATAGAGCTGGAGGCAGGAGAGGATTAGCTTAGCTTAGCATAAAGAATGGAAGCAGGGGGAAACAGCTAGCCTGACTCTGTTCTAACCCTAAAAACACACTCTTGCCTTTTCTTTATTCCATTCTATTGCACTATTCTCACCCCGGAAGTCAACCCAGCCTAACTCGGCCCGGTTGACTTCTTGTATGTTGAGGACTGAGGAGTGTGAATTCTGTGCCGAGCTCCCGGCACTATGTAATTGCATCTTCTTTTTTATCTATTTTCCTCATTTGCACTAAATTGTCTCCTGTTTTTGTTGTACTGTTGTTCTTATGTGCGGTGTCCTTGAGTGCTTTGAAAAGCGCCTTCAAATAAAATGCATTATTATTATTATGATCATTATTATTATTATTATAATTATGATCATTATTATTATCAAAACAAGAAACATGACTGACCTGCAGCCCTGACATGAACTCTGACTGTCTCTCTCCAGTTTGTGGCCAGGCACCGCTCAACGTCAACCCCAGGATCGTAGGGGGGCACACTGCTGTCGCAGGGGCCTGGCCCTGGCAGGTCAGTCTGCAGTATTCGGGCCACCATCGGTGTGGAGGCTCCCTGATCAACGACCAGTGGGTCCTGACTGCTGCTCAGTGTGTGATCGGGTGAGCTCTGATCCTGTCACATGACTCAGCACCTCACCTGTCTGAAAACAGGGAGCTACTGACAAAAACACTCACCATGTTTGTGTTCATGCTAACAGTCAAATAGCATCACAGATGTTTGCAGAAATTCTTGTTGCAGCATAGAAAAGGAAAAAAAAGACCACTGAAGACATTTAAATTATTTCTACTAAACAAGTGACACAGATCCTATACACATCTTTGCTTTTTCTTTAATTTCTTTAGTTTGATTATTATCATGATTGCACAGAGAGGTTTGGTGCACATGGCGTGAGAGTCTCAGTTTTCTAGCGTGGTTGTGTGTGAGCAGTTATCTGGTCATCTAACCAACAGAGGTTACGAGTGATAAAGTTTCCTTTGGGTGCCTGTAACCACAAAACAAAATGGTTTTATAGTTTTATCCACTGATAAGGACACAACATCACCATTGACTTAAGAATCTTAAAGTCCTGTAGACTTATCAATAAAACTATTAAATGTTAGGCTGTCTGTCTCAACTCCAAACATCATGTAAAACATTTGACAGTTTTATTGATAAGCCATCTACAGTAACCCCTTGTTAAAATGACAGCAATTGAAGGTTTACATGTCCAGTGTTGTAATATCTTTATCCAAACACATAACTATCAAATCTTGTGGTTTGAAGTTACACCCAGAGGACACTGTATCGCTCCATGACATATCAGTCAGACACACACCCAACAAACAAACACAGTGGTCCATAAAGAAGGCAACAAAATGATGGTAGAGTCAACACACTCAAAGATTCATGTACAGATGGCTACACCTGGTCTGGACAATATGAACCACATGTTCAACAAGTCATAAAGAGGTTTTACTGTAATTATTTTTATTAGTAATCTTATCACTTAATGAGTTACTCTTCAAGTACCCAACATTACCCACCACTGCTGAAAAGACTAACACAGCTGCCATACTTATAATGTTTGCACTTCTGTAACAGTGTTGGACTCATTCTGAACAGTTTACAAGCAGATATCACCTTTCTTATTCCACACACTCTTCTTCATTGTCTGAACCTGGTGCCTACATTACCCACAGTGCAACTCAGCCACTCAGTGACATCATCTTCACACATGCAGTAGTCCTCCCTGTAAACACACGCTGATGTGGAGTGAGCCTTCTGTTCCATTGTGGCTGCTGCTAAGTGACATTTTAAATTAAAGGCTTATTCTGAAGGAAACTAACAACATGAAGAACAATGAACATATAATAGAATGTTGATTGAACATAATTAACAGTCACAGCAGAGTAGAAACATTTAAACATGTTGTCTCTTCTGTTTCTCAGCCTGGCCACATCCAGTTTCAGGGTTATCCTCGGACGTGACGCATTGAACTCCACGAGCCCTGACGAGGCGATCCGCTTCGTGTCCGAGATCATCAGCCATCCATCCTATAATGTTAATACATTAGACAGCGACATAGCCTTGGTGCAGCTCTCTTCAACTGTTACGTTCACAGACTACATCAGGCCGGTGTGTCTGGCAGCGTATGGCAGCGTCTTCGAGCACGGGTCATTCTGCTGGGCCACCGGATGGGGACATATCAAAACTAACAGTAAGAATTTATTCTTAATTTATAAATGTATCGTTCTTAGTGTATGATTGTACAGATTAAATCTTATCAAACTTCTATGCAAGACGACACAAAGATTTAAATCAGTGGCACAAGAAGATAAAGTGATTAAAGAGCACCAACAAAGAAAAACCAGAGGTGGAAGGAGTCCTTAATTTTTCTAGAGCAACAAAGAGAGAAAATCAGAAACTCTCTGCAGATACGAGACACTAACACGCCTTTTCGCCACATTCCAGTCTCCCTCTCTGTCTGTTTACGGCTTCTTACGTCTTTGTTTCGTCTCACGTCTCTGCCGTGCGTGATGTGCTCTGATAGTGATTTCACATGTTGGTCAGAATACATCCTGTTCAAATACAACACAGATTTCTGTGAGGAGAGTAAACAGCTGAAGTAAGAAAGAGACCCTCTGCACTGATCCACCGGGGAAGCTGTGTTATCTGGAGGAATGACGAGCAGCTCAGTCTTCTTCTCTCAGTTTAGCTGTAAAAGTAGAATAGATCCTGCTGGCTGCACAAACCTTGGTGAGACTGCGTATGAACAAAAATGCCAAGATGTCTCTCACCTCTTTAATGCAGACGCCTCACAGTGTCACTCAACCATGACAGCAGACGTCTTCTCTTCTGATCAAATCCTGTCCAATCCTGTTCGTGACGCCAAATTAAGTTGTAGATAAAGTATTCTTCAGGAAAAAATGCAGAGAGGGAAGCTTGTGTGTAGGAAGGAATTTGATTGCAACAGAAATGAAAGTTAGTATGAGTGTACATCCTTTTTATACAGAATCAAACAATAAAGAATTAAATACAGGAAGACATCTGTAGTAGTAGTAGGACTACTAGTCCCAGGGGGCTTAGCTCCCACAATGCAGTGCGTGTAATATGCTCTACCTGGTGTACCGTAAACAGAGATACGTCTCGTAGCAACACATCAGTGTCCCATGTTATTATTATACAACATCTGTTTCTTGTTTATGTACTTAAGTTACACACCTATTTACTGATACATTAATTTGGTCTTAATAATACATTCATACACTATGTCCCCAATATATTCAGTGCTGCAAAAACACAATATCAGCCATCAGGTTCTAAATGGAAGCCAGAAAAACAGTTTGTCAAGAAATAACACATTAAGTAAATAACAGAACTCATACAGAACTCCAGGCACGCCACCATCTGATGTGTTTTCATGGTGCTCTGTGGCTCAGAGGACAAACATATATCAGATCAAATATATCAAATATTTAGAATGTTTTCTTCTTCCTCAGCTGAACTTCCGCACCCAGAGAGGCTGCAGCAGGTGGACCTCCCCATCGTGTCCAACGAAATATGTCACCACTTCTACGGGTTTATCACCGACAACATGATGTGCACCAGTACGAGACACGGAGGAATGGACATCTGCGTGGTGAGTGTGTCTGCAAAACTCTCCCTCAAACCGTCAACACATGTTTAACAGAGCTGCTGATGTCGTCTCCAGTCTGTGTCCACGTTAGTCAGAGTCCCATGATGCTTCAGGGTGACGTGAACAGTTTCACCAAACTGACGACTTCAACACGTGTCTTCTGTTTTGGGAAATGCGTGACATGAAAACTCTTTTATTCAAGTATTTTTATTGGGTTTTGAATTGTAAGCACTTATTAAACAATTAACAAGTCCCCAACAGCAACCCCAACACATACAGTAATACAATGACAATAATAACAACACACAAACGTACATTAAGGAGAAAAAAAGAAAACAACAAAAAACTAACAAACAAACAAACAAACAAACTGACATGTTACAGAGTTACAGATCCTGTGAGTCAGTTATGTCCCAGTGTGTGCAGCAGGGAATTGTAAGTTCAAATAATTCAGAAATGGCTGCCAGACCTCATAAAAAAAGAGTACTGTCTAGAAACCGTATTTCTATATCTCCATGCACCAATCACCCCATACGCTTGGAGAAAAGAGTTAATAGTCTCTGCTGATTCACTAAGTGTTCCCGGTACAGCTCTAGAACGGTCCATAGGGGGTTCTAGAACACAATTTAAATCTCCCCGGAGGATCAATTGGTGACTGTTTAATTCTGGAAGAAGTGAGAAAAAGTCAGTGAAAAATTTTGCAATATCCCAGTTTGGAGCATAAACGCAGGCCAGTACCACTGGTAAATTAAATAAATGTCCTTGAACAATAATAAACCGACCATCTTTATCTTGAATCGTATTTGTTTGTACAAATTGCTCTTCCCTATGGATGAGAATGGCCGCACCACGGCATTTAGCGTTAAATTTGGAGTGTAAAATCTGGGAAAAGCCCCCTCTCTTAATTCTGGAGTGATCCTTATTAAGCAGGTGTGTTTCAGTAAGAATACTATGTCTGTTTGCAGCTTTGATAAATGAGAAAACACCTTACTACGCTTTACTGGGTGGTTAAGCCCTTTGGTGTTCCAATTTGTAAATTTAGTATTTACCTGCCCCGAACCACTAACATTAGGGGTCGCCATATTCTGGTATCTGAGACGACCTGACGGCAGCCTGCCTAGAAACAGCCTGATCATGAAGCCTTTTCACAAGTGACCGATCTCTGTTTATACACTGTGCAATTAAAATCGATAATGAAAAACATGAAAACAATAGAAAACACAAAAACACAGAATCAAACACATCATTCACAAAACCCTGTTGCTGCTTGACTAAATGTAATTAGTTACTTCACCCGTCTGTTTGCTGCTGGTGTAACTGAACCTTGCGCTCTGCAGGGGGATGGAGGCGGCCCATTGGTCAGGAAAGCTGGTGATATTTGGGTTCAGGGCGGAGTTTCGATTTTTGGTAGTGGAGGAGGCTGTGGACTGTCCAACATCCCATCAGGCTACATCCGAGTATCCCAGTACGAGTCGTGGATCAAGAGCCAGATCACCACGAACCGGCCCGGCTTCGTCTTGTCTGGAGCCGCTCAGCTCTCAGCTCCTCTGCTGCTGTCCGTCTCACTGCTCCTCTCCTCGCTCTCTGTCCTCTCATAGGAGGCTTTGTAAGAGATGTCTTTTTATACTTTTGATTGCTTGATTATTGATTACAATTTTCATTACAAAGATAGAAATATGTCCATCATAACACCAAATGAGCCTTCGTTTAATTGTGTCCGGAGCGATGGTGAAAATATATAACAGAAGGGGTAAAGGAGAGGATCTTAGGTTAAACCAGGTATCAAACATAAACTGCGTCATACGTTTTCAAAGACATTCACTTTTCTGCAATAAAATCTCTTGTTGGATGCAAACAGGTTCACTATTCTTTGTCTCTGTGATTGTCACAATTGAGGGAAACTCTGCAGATCTTTAGTTTCAGCGTTGGTACACTGAATATCTTCTCTCATGGCAGCTTTAATACGAGTGACACCTCTCAATACTGTAGGAAACTCTTCTTATCTGTTGCTGCTCAGAGGTGAAGCTGTATTGATGTGAAACACTGATACAGAGGACTTCTTCTAGATGTTTTTTGTCACTCCCTGATGAATATTTAGGATATTATTTTTGAAAAACATTTTCACAACAATAAATACAATCTGTGTATTGTATTAGTCAAGTAGAGTACTTGAGTAAATATACTTGGTTTCATTGCTAATTCCATGCTGTGAAAATACTGTTGTAAGTTAATGTTCTGCATTTGGAGGGTTAATGATGTAAAATTGTTTAGTATTAAAAGTTCTCAATGCAGAAAAATCTCAATAAAAATAAAAAATAATTAAATAAATAGCAAAATTGGAACCAATAAAATGTTTTCTATCTGCTAACAGCTAGTGCATCTGTTCTTATACTGTGTGGTTTCTGTGGGTCGGACACAAAACCTTTTTTACCTTTTTCTTTTTTAGGAGGAGGCAGAAACTGAAGCTTCAACAGTTCTTTTCCAGTTTGTCTATTAAAACATATTTTGTAATCCAACATCTGGATAATTTAACGTTAACCAGAAAAATGAAACCAATAATCACAAAAAAAAAGTTTCTCACCTTTATTGCAAAGTCCAGCAAGGCAGAGATGAAAAAACACATGAATGTGGCAGTTATGATATAAAAGTTCAGTATTTTATAAATGTTTAGCTCAAATACAGTGACAGTGACAACATGTGACATGAAGTGACAGATTTATTTTAAATCGCAGTATTGATCCAGGTGAAAAATATTTACATGGAACGTCTTTAAACATCTGAATCTTTATAACTTATTCAAGACATATTAAGAGACCAAACAGTCCAACAGTCCCAGTGATCAGAGTCCACATGAAGGGCCACTTTAGTCCACCTCCTCGATGGTGGGCCCCTGGGAGCCGGCTCCTGCCTGCGCTCCACAGCTGCCTGCAGGCGTTCCTCCCTGATACAACCTGCTGATGATGGGCTGACACACTTTCTCCAGCTCTTTCTGCCGGTGTTGGTACTCCTCTTTATCAGCCAGCTGGTTGTTCTCCAGCCAGCTGATGGTCTCGTCACACTTCTCAATCAGCTTCTTTTGCTCCTCCTCGCTCAGTTTGCCCTTCAGGTTGTCGTCCTGCACGCTGCTCTTCATGTTGAAGGCGTACGACTCCAGGGAGTTCTTGGCAGCAATTTTATCCCTCTGAAGGTCATCCTCAGCTTTGTATCTGTCGGCGTCCTGCACCATCCTCTCGATCTCTTCTTTGCTCAGACGGCCCTTATCGTTGGTGATGGTGATCTTGTTCTCTTTGCCGGTGCTTTTGTCCACCGCGGAGACGTTCAGGATGCCGTTGGCGTCCACGTCAAAGGTGACTTCGATCTGTGGGACCCCTCGTGGAGCAGGAGGGATTCCCGTCAGCTCAAACTTGCCCAGCAGGTTGTTGTCCTTGGTCATGGCTCTCTCCCCTTCGTAGACCTGGATGAGGACCCCGGGCTGGTTGTCAGAGTAGGTGGTGAACACCTGTGTTTGTTTAGTGGGGATGGTGGTGTTGCGTTTAATCAGGGATGTCATGACTCCTCCAGCTGTCTCGATACCCAGGGACAGAGGCGCCACGTCCAGCAGCAGCAGGTCCTGAACGTTGCCCGAGGTATCGCCTGTGAGGATGGCGGCCTGGACGGCGGCACCGTATGCCACCGCCTCGTCTGGGTTGATGCTCTTGTTGAGCTCCCTGCCGTTGAAGAAATCCTGCAGGAGTTTCTGGATTTTGGGGATTCGGGTGGAGCCTCCGACCAGGACAATGTCGTGGATCTGCGCCTTGTCCATTTTGGCGTCCCTCAGGGCTTTCTCCACCGGCTCCAATGTTCCCCTGAACAGGTCGGAGCACAGCTCCTCAAAGCGAGCCCTGGTGATGGAGGTGTAGAAGTCCACGCCCTCAAACAGGGAGTCGATCTCGATGCTGGCCTGGGAGCTGGACGACAGGGTTCTCTTGGCCCTCTCACAAGCTGTGCGCAGCCTCCTCAAAGCTCTCTTGTTGTGGCTGATGTCCTTCTTGTGTTTCCTCTTGAATTCCTCCACAAAGTGGTTCACCATGCGGTTGTCAAAGTCTTCTCCGCCCAGGTGAGTGTCTCCAGCTGTGGCCTTCACCTCAAAGATGCCGTCCTCGATGGTCAGGATGGACACGTCGAAGGTGCCTCCGCCCAGGTCAAAGATCAGGACGTTACGCTCTGCTGACTTGCCTTTGTCCAGACCGTACGCGATGGCGGCTGCAGTCGGCTCGTTGATGATCCTCAGGACGTTCAGTCCCGCGATGACGCCTGCGTCTTTAGTCGCCTGCCGCTGGGAGTCGTTGAAGTACGCTGGGACTGTGATGACTGCGTTAGACACCTGCTGGCCGAGGTAGGCCTCAGCAATCTCCTTCATCTTCACCAGGACCATGGAGGAGATCTCCTCAGGGTAGAAGGTTTTGTCCTCCCCTTTGTACTCCACCTGAATTTTGGGCTTCCCTCCGTCTCCGACCACCTTGAAGGGCCAGTGCTTCATGTCAGCCTGAACCACCTGATCATCCATCTTTCTTCCAATCAGCCTCTTGGCATCAAACACTGTGTTGCTGGGGTTCAGAGCCACCTGGTTCTTGGCCGCGTCCCCAATCAGCCTCTCGGTGTCAGTGAACGCCACATAGCTGGGGGTGGTCCTGTTGCCCTGGTCGTTGGCGATGATTTCTACTTTTCCGTGCTGGAACACCCCCACACAGGAGTAGGTGGTGCCCAGGTCGATGCCGATCGCTACACCTTTAGCTGGAGCCATCTTGATTGTCTGAAAGACAAAAAAGAGAAGGGAATGTCAGAAAATGAAATACCAAAAGCCATTATTGCTTCTGTAAGAGCATATTCTTTTTAAAATATACACCAGAGCTCTGTCTCAACCCTGGACTTTGGAGTCATAAGCATGGAACATTACTGGTTATTATACCTAAACAAATTATGAATTAATCAATAACATGTTGCCAGTTACAGATGATATATTTCCTATTTCCTCTGTTTGTAATTTTTATGGTCGTATGAAAAAAAATGTTTAGTTTTTTTGTCACTAAAAGTGATGTAGTACCCAACAGCATTGCAAATTGCCAATTATGCTTTAAGTGCAAATGTCAGACATCTGTGCAATTATTTCAATGCTGAATTATTGAGAATAGATTCATGATTGTGTTTAAATAGCTAACTGTCACTTTCAATTCGTCTGACAGGTCTGACAATCAATGCGGGCTACATTTGACAGTTCTTCAGATGTAGTTTGGTGAAATGTTATATTTCTATTCACCTCATTACAACGTGTATTCACAAATTGTAAGCGAAAAAAATGCAATGTGATATAGACTCAAGGCGACACATACTTTACCACATAGCGTATTTTAACACCGATAAATCAAATTCAAACACAAGCAGAAAGCTCCAGCACTAATTCAAACACCCAATGCGTCGTAAATTCACAGTTTTTCTAAAGGATTTTGTTTAACTGTTCATTCGGAGTGAGAAAATAGCGATTTAATCCAACTAAGTTAACAATATTTCTATAATTCGCACATAGTTTTAAGGGTATTTCTTCTTAAATTTAACTGAAGCAGTGTACTTACCTTTGTCAGAAGATGAAGATATGAAGAAAGAAGAAGAAGAAGAAAAAAAACGTTTTTCTTCGGTGGTGTCGCTCCTCTCGTGTTGTGGATGTGTCTGATGCGCTCTTCATCCTCATTTATACTCTTTCTCTTCAGTCTAGTTGTTTCTCGAGCTTTCCGCACACCGTCTGCTCTTGTCCAATCACAGAGCTCAGCGAGAGTTCCCGGCGTGATGACGTAGCCCGGAAGCGTGACTTCGGGAAGTTTCTACAAGCTTCTGGTGGGACGGAGAAACAGCTGCGTCTGGAAACAGTTAAACAAAGTCACTTTGAAGCAAAAATAGAACAAATGGAACAAATACTGCGAGTCTTAGACGAATTGAACAAGAATTGTATGTAACAGATTTATAAACGCAACCAAATAACTGAATACACGAATTAAATAAGCCTTCAAACACTAATGTTCAGAATATTAGGCTTAAATGTTCAATTCGTGCCTGATTAACAAGTTGATTTGATGCCGAATATTTGGTAAGACGTTAATCATGACTCCTAATTAATAAGATGACTTTCACAAGGCTGCATATTATCCATATGACCAAAAGAGCCTAAAATGTATAGTTTTTCAGATGGAGTACTGGTGAGAGGTTAAATTGAAACGAGAAAAAACATTTCTAAGAGGGACAGGGTTTTTTTTTTACATTTTGTTCAACATTAAACCAACAGTAAGCTGCTTACTGGTGTTATAATGTTCCTATTAAACCAGACAACAGTTTAGTATTATAATATTATGCTGTTGTTAGGCTAATTGTAGCTGACACACAGCAGTAAAATAAGGACTATTTCACTGTTTTTATGTAAATTTTACAATGAATTAGTAAATTAAACTTAACACATGATGTGAGGGTGGAGGTCACTGAAATAATTACTACCACCAGGTTTACAGCGTCATTCTTTATTTTACCAGCAGGTGACACCAGAGTAGAGTTTCAGATCCTGCAAAGTTTAGAAATACTTTGAATAATACTTCTGTTGTATAACTCAGGATGTGCAGGAGATCAGAAGTTGCAATCAAACTCCTGCACGCTTTATTACTTGCAAAAGAAAATAAATGTATTTTTTCTCTTACACAATGTGCTGGAGTTTCCTGCAACTGATCAATATTTTTTTTTACCAAAAAGCTTAACCCTCATGTCGTGTTTGTTTCATGTTAAACAATTTTGTGTTCCTGGTCAAAAATGACCGTTCCATTTAAACTCATCATAAAAACTGTATAATACATATATTATCACTACTTGTTGTGTTAGATCTTTTTATCAACTTCAGTTCTTGTGAACATTACAAGTTTTGACTTCTATTTGTTATTTATGGCCTGTGTACCTCACTGATCTGAGCGTATACATCTTGAATTCGAGTTCTAAAAAGCATCATTTCTGGATTACATAGTATATTGTTTATCACAGGCTACTTAGGGTCAAAGTTACCAAGGACATTTGTTTTGAAACCATTTAATTTTTTTATACAGTCACATAAAGTAACACTAGTCGTGTTCCCGGTCAAAGGGTTAGGTGGGTCTCAGGTGGGGATGAAGACCAGGATAAGTTCCCATTCTTTGACCTGAATGTGACAGCAGCCTCAGCATGGCCATCCTCTTCATCACTGGATTCCTCCCCATCAGTTAATTCTTGGTCTGGATTATATTCTGTGTCGTCTTCATCTTCTGACACTTCCTCCTCTAATCCATCCTCACTGTCAGTTTCCTGGCCTCTCTCCTCCTCACCAGTGTGGTGGTGATCACATCAATAGCCTCACTTATGGTATATCGATGTGCTATGGTGCTGCCAGACAATGAACTGTGAGCAAGGCTTCAAAAAAGCATTTATATAGGCTACCAAAGCTGCGAGAAAAGTTCAGTATTATTGAAACAATGTTCCAACACCTTTCTGAGAACAGGTGTTGTTCCCGCGGGAGAGAGACTGTACTGGGCTAAGGTTCCCGTGGTGGTTGCCTGGGAACCAAGGTGTGTGTGTGTGTGTGTGTGTGTGTGTGTGTGTGTGTGTGTGTGTGTGTGTGTGTGTGTGCGTGTGTGTGTGTGTGTGCGTGTGTGTGTGTGTGTGTGTGTGTGTGTGTGTGTCCATATGACAAATGAGGATGTACCTGAGATCAGTTTTTTACACTAATTGTAGTCTCCGCCATTCATTTCTAATGACTGGTCATTTTTGACCGGGAACACCAAGAGTGTACAAAAGTTGAATAAAATACACAAAATTGTATGCAAATAAATACTATTTATTTTGTGTGTTGAAATCCTCTTTGTGGACAAAGTCATGGACTCTTAGGTCAGTCTGATCAAATTAAGTACATTTTTCAGAGATAAAACTTTTAAATCGGACAGATTTGACCGGAACACAACATAAGGGTTAAAAAAAAAAACGGAGTGATTTAGGACAGGCCAGATTTAAAAAAGATAAATAAAGTCAGAAGGCGCTGGACTTTATCCTCATCTGAGTTGTAAAAATTTTAAACAGCCCATTTTTTTTAATTTTGTCTTTGCTTTCTTACTTTTCACAATTGAAACAGGATTGTTTTAAAAAGAGCAGGACAAAAAATTCTTCTGCTGAAACAACCTGGAATAAAACTTATTAATAGAATAAAAGTATTTTTGTGCTTAGTAGCAGACTAAGGGCCAGAATGAGGCTGATAAAGGACTTCAGTCACCAGAAACTTCACCTGACGTTCCATCGGCATGCGGAGAAGAGATAATGACTGAAGTTACATTTTTAATGCCCTTTAAAGATGTTGTCTTCAGAGTCACATTTGCACATTTGACTTCATAATTCTGCTCTTTTACATCTGCTGTCGAGGTTCAAGACTGTGGCTGTTAACATGTTCTGATCCACACTCAGAACCAGAACCAGAGGAACCTGCTTCCTGTAAACTGAAGAGAACCAGCAGCAGACAAACGAGACACTCAGGGCAAAACAAAACTTCTCTACCTGGAGCTATATTTGGTTATGTTTATAAAGGAGGGCGTATGTGGTTGTGAGGTGTGTTGCCTCGCATGGAGCGCAACAGTAGAACAATGTACCTGTCAGGTGGGCAGCAGACAGACAGGTTCCCAGCAGACAGGTTCACAGCAGACAGGTTCACAGCAGACAGACAGGTTCACAGCAGACAGACAGGTTCACGGCAGACAGGTTTAAGGCAGACAGGATCACAGCAGACAGACAGGATCACAGCAGACAGACAGGTTCACAGCAGACAGACAGGTTCACAGCAGACAGACAGGTTCACAGCAGACAGGTTTACAGCAGACAGACAGGATCACAGCAGACAGACAGGTTCACAGCAGACAGACAGGTTCACAGCAGACAGACAGGTTCACAGCAGACAGGTTCACAGCAGACAGACAGGTTCACAGCAGACAGACAGGTTCCTGTTCAATCTGCTCAGCTTCTACATTTACGAGCAGCCACAGTCCAGAGATCACATCATGGAGCTCCAGCTGTTCGTCTGTGTGCTCGTGGCCTTCACGCTTTCAGGTGAGTGCTGTTAAATATTGTCTCAGCAGAGTAACGATGTGATAATCTGATTTATTTATTGATTATGATGTAAAGAAATCTGAGTAGAACAGATTGAGTCTTCTGTTTCTGTGTTTACTCTTTATTGTTACTCATGTATCAGGATGTGTGTTAAAGTATTTCCTGGGAGTTTTCCCGTCTGTACAGTCTCATGTGCCCGTTTATAAAAGAGCTGAAGAACACATTTATTATCTCACCTGTTCCCACAGGTGGTGTTAGTTAAGACTGATAGAAACTTAAGGGTCAGTGTTCACATCACAAAGATATTTCACTCAGCGTGAAAATCCAGAAGATCCAGTTTGACTGTGAGCGTGTTGACTGTTCACACACTGACGTCCCGCTGAGTCACACACCTGAACTCAGGTGATTTCAGTCAGGATTTATTTGGTTAGCAAAGAAATCTGTCATTTCTTTTTTTGTGATTTAAAGGAGCATTATGTAGATTTCATGAAGAAATGTTCAGATTAAAAATATATATATATATATTTATATATATACATATATATATATATACATCTAAACAAACTAAATAAAGAAACTCTTTTTGTTTCCATGACAGAATAAATAAACTGACCTTAAAGGACGACACAGTTTATACTGTTGTACTGTGTTTAAATGTGGCGGACCCTGCCACCTCTATAGATTCCAACAGTGTTCTGGGACCTTCTTCTCCTCTGAGCAGTACTAGATATGTGGATGTCTTCTCCAGAACTACACAGTGTCCCTTTAATACAGTATATATAATATAATCTGAGTTTTCTTCAACGTTCTTCAGCAAACGTTGGCTATGAAACAATCTCTTTTTAATGCCGCCGCCTCGACGTGAGCGACGTAAGCAAACGAGACCTTCAGCAGAAACTTTGGATGTTTCTATATGAACATGCATATACGATAAATCCTAAAATTGAAAGTATGTTTTTTGTGGTGCTGAGGATGAAGTGAGGACAGAAGCAGCTTTTTATTTAAGTATTTCTATTTCAGTGACTTTACAAATTAAGATTTTACACAGAAAACGACTTCAGGTCAGTCCAGAGCTCCAAACAGCACCACGTTATTCTGGAGAATATCTGGGTCAGTCTGTTGAAACTTAACAGTCAAATATCTTTTGTACTTAGTTCCTTATTGGTCTGGATTTTATTACTATATAGAGCTGAAGCCCCGCCCCGTCCTGTTCCCCTCATGGACCTTATTGATCAAACCTTCTGGTAGAATGAAGAGAGATGATAAAGTATTGATCCTGGTTGAACTGTGTCATCAATCACACACATGATGTTTGTCAGTTTGTAATCAAACTAATAAAACATCAAACTGAAAACACATCGTTTTAACTTCAACACTGTAGAGCTGCTCCTGTATATCAGCAGCTGACAGGACTGGACCAGAACCAGCTCTCCTCTCACAGAACAATGATCATGTCAATATGAGCAGATTTACTGTTACGTTCATCTTGTTTACAACCTTTTTCTGACCCAGTTGGCTCCATGTTGGTTCTGGTCCGTGTTGATGAGACGGTGTAGTTCACTGAGCTTTAACACAAAACTACAACAAACTGACAAACATCATGTGTGAGATTCTGACCAGGATCAATCAGGATCAATACTTTATCATCTCTCTTCACCAACAGACAAATCTTTGATCAATAAGGTCCATGAGGGGAACAGGAAGGGGCGGGGCTTCAGCTCTCTGATGACACAGACATGTGTTTGTAAAATGTTGAAATAAATAACGTACGTTGGATCTGAATAGAAAGATTTGACGTTGAGATATCGTTTGCGTCTCACATTTCTTCCCTTTTATTATCTGCTCATCGTTTCCGTCTGTGGTTTGACTTCATCACATGTTTATTAGGAATACGTGAAAAACCAGATGGTTTAGTTTTAGTCAAAGACATTTTAAATCACTGTACAACAAACAAGCTGACAGTTTCCTGACTAACTGAACGATCATTGTTTTCTCTCCCACAGGAACCAACGCACAGCTAGATGGTGAGTTGAGTTTCATTTATACGATTCATTTCTCTTTTGCAAAGAAAACATACAGTGACACAAAATACACACAACTGTCCAAAACAGCCTCTCAACATTAATCCAGGTTTGAAAATTATCTTTCAGACAAACTGGAGAGTGAAATATTTAATTTTAGACCAACAGAAGTTAAATAAATCATAAATGTGTTTGAGACACTGATCATGTTCCTCAGGATGATAGTCACTGTGATGATCCCCTCAACTTCTCCTCCAGCGTCCAACGGTCTGAAACCAAAACTAACTTAACATCATGCTAACATGCTAACATGCTAACGTTAGAAGAAACAAACGCACCTTATTTTATCATATAGATTTAGTTTGATGACTTGAGCTGGCTCTGATAACAGCCGGCTGTAATCAATCTCATGTCTGCCTGTTCATTACAGAGCTGTACTCAGGAGGTGATTAGCTTAGCTTAGCATACAGACTTTGAGGAACAGTTAGCATGCCCTTAGCAAAAAGTAGTTTATACAAGTGTACTACAAGTATACTTATTTTATACTAAAACTGAGGCAGTATACTTGAAGTGTACTTTTTATATACTATATTTTATATACTTAAGAAAAGTATAGTGAAGTATACTTGGCTTATACTGAAAAGTATAAAGAATAGTCTCAGACTAAGTACATTAATACTTAGACTTACACTTATACTTTAATACTAAAGCTTATACTTGTACTTTAGTATACTGTTACTTCCCTTGTGGACTGTAGCACAAAGGCTCTTGGGTATTCTGTTGTTGGTGTCATTATGGTTTGTGAATGTGGTTGTGAATAAGATGATGTGTAAGACATTTGCGGGTTAATTCACATCCTTGTTCTGTGGTTAAATTGTGTCGAGTTAACAAAGATGATAAAAATGTTGGCACCATGAGTGAAGGGGTGTTTTCTGGGAAAGACTTCCTGTCTGTGACGCTGTTGGTGTGTGTGTGTGTGTGTGGTAATAAATGGTGAATTTCTGGCCAGAACTTGCAAAATTATACATTTTTAGGACATCTTGATCTAATTGCAGGTTAAGGTGAAACCAGTGACTTGTACTTACATTTAAGTTAGCAGAGTAAAAATGTTTTTCACCACACACATTTGCTTTGAGGTGTTACTCCTGTTATAAACTTACATGTTAATAAACTAAAATGTGGACTAGAAGTATATACTTAGTGCACTAGTATATAGATGAGTATACTTGTTGTATACTTGAAAGCGTACCTCTGTAAACTTAAAATGACCTTATAAAGTATACTTAAAGTATACTTTTATAAACTTGAAAATGTTCGAATTTAGTTAAGTATTAAATCAGTATACTTTCTAGTACGCTACAAGTACATGGTCCATAGTATACTTGCTATACTTATACTTATACTCAAGCATACCTAATAAAATGAACTTCAAGTATACTACTTTTTGCTAAGGGTGGCTCTGACCAAAGGTTCAGAATTGCACAGAGCAACACGTCTAAAACCAGACAGACATGACGAGATATATTCACATCTTTACAATTTATTAACTTGTTGACAAGAAACCTTTTTCTTGTTATATCAACATGTGGTTTTTATGTTCAAAGGGTGAAACAGCTCCCGTATTAAGTGAACCAGCTGTTCCCACATTCCAGTCCTTATGCTAAGCTAATTGCTCCCTGGCTATAAATCGGTTCATAACGCGCAGATATTAGATTAATATCTTTATCTGAACAGCTCGTTTAAACTGAGAAAGTCAAAAAAATGTGTTTCACCAAACATCAAACTGAGCCGAGAGCACCGTCACGAAATAACAACGTTGTCCTCTGATATCCATCAACACAAGTTAAATGCTAATATTAGCATGCTAACAAGCTCATGATGACAGTGCTAACACGCTCACATCATCGACCTGCAGCGGAGTCATGAATTCTGCCTGTTTCCCTCCAGTTTGTGGCACGGCACCGCTCAACACCCGGATCGTAGGCGGTGAGGACGCTCCCGCCGGCGCCTGGCCGTGGCAGGTCAGTCTGCACCGCAGCGGCAGCCACTTCTGTGGAGGCTCCCTGATCAACAACCAGTGGGTCGTGTCTGCTGCTCACTGCTTCCCCAGGTGAGTTGTCACGTGTCTCAGCACTTCACCTGACAAACCAGGGTACAGACCAAAGACACACAGCGGCCATTTTCTGATAATGTCACTATCAGTGCAGGAAGCTCAAACTCTGGGATGTTATCAGTATTAGCGTGGGCTCGTTATCTTTACAATGCTTCTTGATTGAACAGCGACTGAAAAGATGGTAAATAGCAAAAATCTGGAGCAGCTAACGTTAGCATTCAACCATGTGTTTCACTAACAAGCTTAAATAAATATGTCTAAAATGTGCGTTGATGTTTTAGAACTAATTAACTCTCCTATTCTGTGTATTTTAAGTGGTAACGTTCGCTCAGGTGTGATAGAATGCTAACTGTAGTTGAAGCTAACGCGCTGTCCCTCCAGATCGTCACTATCAGTTGTTTCCATATTCTTATCATTTCCTGGTCTAAAGTGCAACTACAGCTGCGGATGAAGACTCAGACGTTCCTGCAGGATCCTGAAACTTAATCAGGACTTTTTGTGATTTCAGAGACGAACAAACAACATGATTACTTTATTCTTTTGAAAGTCCTAATTAGGTTTTCTAGAAGACAGAGGAAAAAGGTTTAAACAGACAAATCTGTATTTTAAGGTGATCCGGTACCTGTTTGTGTGTCTGTCACATGTTTAAACATGTTGTCTTTCTCTGTTTCTCAGCACTCTCACGTTCGACCTCATCGTGTACCTCGGACGTGAGAACCAACAACTCCTGAACTTGAACGAGCAGTCCCGGACAGTGATCCGGATCATCAACCATCCGGACTACAACGTCAGGCCAAATGACAACGACATATCTCTGTTGCAGCTGTCCTCACCTGTTGAGTTCACCAACTACATCAGACCGGTGTGTCTGGCGTCGGCAGACAGCATCTTCAACGCCGGGACGACTTCCTGGGTCACCGGATGGGGAACCATCCGAGTTGGCGGTGAGACTTGTTCAGTCATTTTTACATTTATTGTTATTTGTTGTTGTGTTTTCTGAGCAACTACAACACAAGACCCAGTGACTAAAGGGAACAACAACAGGCGCTACAGATTCCTACTGACACAGAACTTTGTGTTTAATTAAAAGATCCTTCCTGTTGAAAAAGAAATGTCCATTTAAACCCTCCTGGTTCATCTTTCCATTGTAACAACACTCACCAGCTCTGGTTTAGTCGTTAACTCACATATAACTCTGTGAATTAAAGTTTAACTTTGATATAACCAGAGTTACTGATTGGAGTAAAATGTGGAGAGATGAACAAAGATGGTTTTGGAGAGTTTTATTTTGTTTTTTTTGTTTTTTACCATGATTGAATCACTAATTCTGTAAATGGAGTCTGGTGGCTTTGGCAAGAGTGATGTTTGGTGGCTGTTCACATTCATACCATAATGTCAGAGTAACCATCCGAGCCAGTCGTTGGCAAAAACAAGAGCTTAAAGTGGACGCACCGTAGAAAAATAAGAAAAAGGGTCCAGGTTTAAAAATACTGAAGTCACTCTTCAACATTAAAACCTCAAAATGGGAGAAGCAGCAGTGGAAGAAGGAATCCTAATGAGTACTTTTACTTTTGGTACTTTGATGCTAACATGTTTGTGCTTATCCTGAAGTCAAACTTACATGCAGGATGCTTGTAATATAGTTTTTATTACACTGTTGTGTTCGTGACATGACGTCTGCCGGCAGCGGTGGAGCCTGAAGGCAAAAGTTTTGATTTACCAGTCGGGCCGAACCCTCACCTGAGCCCGAGGGCGCGACCGAAAGAATAACAGAGAGGATGAGAGATGAACAGGACTGTGACCACAGCATCACACCTGTCGCTCCTCAGGCCACGCCCCCAGTCAGTGATGTCACAGCAGGGGTTTCAGTATAGAAACCTGCCATGACATCACCAGACGTCTGTCCTCTCAAAGAAGCGATCCAAAGTGATGAATCATTCTGAGGCTCGGCAGATAAAGTCAACACTCATTGACATCACATTGTTCTCTCTACAGTGAAGTTATCTTAATCACATAAACACACCCTAAAGCACTCATGGAAGAACTGCTGTAGCTTTTCACTCTGTATTTACCTCCAGGCTGAGAGAGGTGTTGCACATACGAGACAAACAGCGAGACAGTTATATAAGAGATAATGTATAGACTAAACTGAGTCCCTTCAGGATGAAACAGGTTCGTCCTGTTGGGACTTATTTTCCTGATAATGACCGCCGTTCTATACATTATCCCGCTTATTACCCGGTTACTTGCCAACATGAAAAAAACTTCACACAGTGTGTTTTTACAATGTATTTGTTACCATTCATCGTGTTTTTCAGCAGAGAAATATAGTTCACCAAACCGACGACAAAGACGTTGAACGGAACATTTTTTAGAGCACAGCTGATCAATCGTCCGCTGAAATCAAAGTTCCTCTAACCATCTTTTAATCCGACATGGCCCACACCGTGCTCTTCTTGTGTTCAGTTCATGTCGATCCTCCTATTTTATCAGCGTCTGTCATCCAAAACTTTGTGCCGTTTCTCTTCTCCCTCTTCGCTGCTTTCCTGACTCTTTCTTTTTTCTTTTTTTCTCAGCCTTTTGCCAAGACTCGAAATCACCAAATTTTCCCAAAATATTAAAGTAAATGTGAAACTCATCCATACTAGTGGCCTAGGACTACGTTTTTTCTGATATGATGTAAACTACAGATCAGCTGACGCAGAGCGCGGAGTGCTACAAAATACGTGCATCAGAGGCAAAAAGGCCACTTTCCTTGACGACGGTCAAATATGCTTAGCAATGGTCAATTACACAAAAATAATTGACCACTGAACGTTGTGGAGGCTCATTCATGTGAATGGAGGGAGCGTGGTTTAGCTCAGAGCAGCGTCCCATGTGCAGAGGCTTTGTCCTCGCTGCAGCGGACCCGGGTCGGACTCCAGGCCCGCGGTCCTTCACTGCGTGTCACTCCCGCTCTCTCATCCTGTTTCCTGTCCAAGTCAGCTGTACTATCAATAAAACCAAAAGGCCAAAAAAAGTGAACTGAGCATTCTGCAGCATTAAGAAGAGCCGTGTAATAATGTAGTTATAATGATTCTTAAACTGGACGGATTGTGAACATTTAAACTCTCAGGAGTCTCACAGCCAGACGTCTGGGGATTAAACAGCAGATAGTTCTGTAACACCTGATGAGGCAGTAAGTCCGCTGTCAGCTAATCAACACTGTCGTCTCGTTCCTCTGCAGTTTCCCTTCCCTTCCCTCAGACGCTGCAGGAGGTGAGCGTTCCCGTCGTGTCCAACACTCAGTGTAACGCTGCGTACGGATCGATCACCAGCAACATGATCTGTGCCGGGCTGGACGACGGAGGGAAGGACTCCTGCCAGGTGAGGCTGCGGAGACCCGCCTCCATCAACAGTTAACACTTTAACTGTCAATACAATCAATTATTCTTAAATGTGTAACTAGTAACTCACGTCATGAAATAAATGTAGTGGAGTAAAAGTATTCAGAATGTAACAGAGTGGAAGTGTGAAAATACTCAAGTAAAGTACAACTACCTTCAAATGTTATTTAAGTTCTGTACTTGAGTAAATATACTTAGTTACATTCCTTCACTGTCTTCACTTTTACAAGAGTAATATTTTACTTTTACTCAAGTTTTGCTTTTTACAACAGCGAAAGTAAAAAAGATACTTGAGTAAATGTACTTAGTTACATTCCATCATGGTGATTATCCAGAAACTTAAACCTCATCTTTACCTGTAATAATCATAATTAATAACTTAATTAATTATACTTTGTATTTAAAATCTCAATCTGTGAAGTAACTGAATCTGAATTTTGGAGTACAGCATAAAGTAGCATAGAGTGGTATAAAAAGTATACTCCTGTCGACAACAGTAAAAGTACTCAGTTACTGTTTGCTGGTTCTGTAACGACCCGTGTGACCTTCAGGGCGACTCCGGCGGCCCGATGGTGAGTAAAAGCAACACGACGTGGGTTCTGGCTGGCGTGGTGAGTTTTGGACGAGGCTGTGCTGAGGCCGGCTTCCCCGGAGTCTACGCCCGCGTGTCCCAGTACCAGAACTGGATCAACAGCCAGATCACCACCAACCGGCCCGGCTTCGTCCAGTTCCAGGGAGACGGGTCAACATCCGGAACCTCCAACCTGGTGTCTCTGTCTCTGCTGCTGTCCATCACACCGGTTCTCTTTGTCTTTGTCCTCTCATAGGAAGTTTACTGATGCAGCACGTTAGAGTCGATATATTAAAATATAAATATATATATTATATATTGATTAAGCTCTGATTAAAACAAGCACTACATTGGACCCACGCAGAGAAACACACGGGCCTCCAGAACAGTTTGGTGAGATTCTGTCTGTTAGTTGCAGTTTATTTAATATTAACTCTGTGAGAGTTACTGCAGGATGACTTTATATTAATGATCGGGATGGCAGCTTATCAATATTTAGATTAATAGTTGATTGATATATTTATTTTCCTAATCAATTATCATAAAATTCTATTTAAACAACTTTCTAAGAGAAGGTTTATGTTTTTAACTAAAGTAAAGAAGTTATTGAACATTTTCCTAATAATCAATTTATTTGCAGAAAACTCAACTTAAGTGTCTTTAAAAGTTGTTGGTGGCGACAATCAGTGTTTATTAGTTAATAAACACACTGAAGAATTACAAATAGTTCATCAATATTTACAGTTAATTGGCTTATTTTGGATTTAAATGATGAATTGATTAAGTTTCATCTGTTAATCATCTTTAACATTTACAGTTTCATTTTAACGACATCGCTCTTTAACATAACGACGTGTCACCTTAAAGTCAGTATGTTGAGTTATTAATCTGGAACACATCAGCAATAATGATAATAATAATAATAGTAATAATAATAATAACAAACTGATCAGCTTTTGTCCTGAAACTGATCAAATAATGATTCTTTGTTCAAATGTTCAAACTTTCTGACGTTTTAACCTGAAAAACTCAGATTGTTTTGATCGAACATGAAATGTTTGCACTGACGCTGGATTTAGGAGGTTTATGAAGTTATTCCTGTGAGGTGGTGAACGTGTGTTACCTCTTATATCTGACATTAATACATCACTGTAACTACTGATGCACTGAACACTGAACACTGTGAGTCACTTTTGGACATTTACATGGACGAGTCTCGTCCAGCGACGGTCACACTGAGGCAGGAATCACTCAAATCACAGATAATATTTATTATCTTTCTTTATTTGCTGTATGTCAGTAAATTCTTCTGGGATACATTTTAACAACACCAAGTACAAACTGTATATCTGCACATCTGTCTTTACACTGCATCATGTTCAATAAATGATTTTTCTTAACATTTGGAGTTAAGTCTGAGTTTTGACTGTTTGTCTCATAGTTCTGACCACAGTGGGAACATTTCTGTCACCAGGTCTCTCTCTCTTTCTTCCTCTGTTATTTATTAATTTCTCTCCGTCCATAAACCTTTGTTATCTCAGAGACGACCACAAAGTGATGATCACAGCTGGAACTCTGACTGGAGGATCAAAATATCTTCACCGTCCTGAATACATGGAATAAAATCAAGACCTTGTTTTAAACTCAGGAATCGTTCCTCAGGTGCAGCACTCACCTGCTGCACAGCGTCCATCAGAACGGAGCGGGCCTTCTTCTCTTTCACTGCAGGACCTCTGAGAACTGATCCGTTATCCTTAACTCTTAATCTTACCATCGTAATTTAAAGAAGTAAGAAGTCAAACACAAATACAAACACAAACACAAAGGTATTGCTGCCACAATCAAAAACGAAGCAGACTTTTCCCTCGGCGTCTCTCTCCGTCTTCTGTCCATCTTCTCAAGATTCCTCCTGTGAACAACACGAGTCAGCAGACAGTTAACATCCTTCAACAGATCCAAACATCAGTCTCTGCTAACAAACACACTTTACTCTGAAATAAGACTCATCTAAATGTTGGGAGGTCATAACCTCCGTCACACTGTGTCACAGTATTTCTCATCATGTTTGAGGTCGTTATCGGTGAAATGTGACGTTAACTGACATCATCACTCCACACACATACCTGATGACATCAAACTGCTTCCTCTGCGTCCGACACATCTCTCGAATGGCGTCGGCAGTGTCCCTCAGTGATTGGCTCACTTCAGACACCTGAAAGATCTCGTACCATTTGTTGACCGCCTGACGACCAGCTATGATCAGTTCACAGCCTCCTGTCACCGCCTGATGGTGAAGATGAATCACATACGGATCAATACTTGATTTATTTTCATTATAGAGGTTGAAGTAAAGTCTCATGTCTTCAGTGTAGTTTGTGTAATTATATGATATTTAGATTAGATCTCATTTATCAAACTATACATGTCTGTAGTTAAAGAATCTGACCTCGAGTCGTGCGTCACTGGCTGTGAATCCTGTTTCTCCAGTTATAGATGAGTAAAATCCGTAAATATTAACAGCTTGCTGTTTTGCTGCAGCTGCTGCAGAATAAAGCTCCTCGGAGCTCTGCTTGACTTTTATGATTTTCTGATCTGCATTGAAGTAAAACTCTGTGCTGAAATCGTCTTCCAGCTTCAGTCCACTGCGTCTCGCCACGGCTCTCACTATTTCCATCACGACGTGTCGGTCCACATCATCTGAGTCTGCAGAAGGAAACTTCTTCTCCACCTGCAACCTCAGCTGCTTGAGCTGTTTGTGGATTGTTTCTGTACACTTGTTAATCTTCTCCACTGTCTCCTCCGCCTCTCTCAGGATGAAGTAGAACGAACCATGCTGAATGACCTCAGCAGTGGTGGTAATGAAGCAACTTACACATCTAAGTGCTTTTTCTATTGCTAGTAGAACTGGAGCAGCTACACTGGCGGGTTTCCAAAGGATCAGGATGTTAGCCAGGATCTTACATAAAGCTGCCAACACGTGCGCTATGATGCCAACCAATTCTGCAATGCAACATTTCTTCCTGACTGACTCGAGCTCATTGGCCAGTTTCTCCAGCAGCTCGGCACAGCGAACTCCCTCCTCGATCCAGGAGAACATCAGCTCCAGCAGCTGGTCAGCTGCAGCCATGATGGAGGTTTTTGTTGTCTGTCTGAACCTCCAATCAGAAACCAGAGAGCTGTCACATGTGATCAAGCCTGTAAAAAGTCAGAAGAAGAATTAGAGAACTGGAGTGAATTCTATCTGCAGTTGAGGAGCATGAAATACAAGTGAAAGCCCCTTAGTGGACCTGACTGTTCTGACTCAGGGCTGTTTCTGCTGTTCTGCAGGTTCTGAGTACAAGAACTCAACTATGGTGTGTAATGATACAGATAGACCTCACAGACCTGTCTGTGTTATTAATGGAGATTTAAACACATTGACAAGATAAAGTATAAAGTTTATTTAACTACGGAGAAAAGAATGTTGACTGGAGGACTCGTTCATTAGAAACAGGACTGAGCAGATCTGCAGGAAGGATCTTAGACTTTTTATGAAGAGTCTTCATGAACTTCAACTTCTCTCACAATCTGTCCTCATGTGCATTAAAACATACAGAAGTGTGTTGAGACAGAAATTCACTTCACCTTCAGCTTTTTACAGATGAAGATATTAACATGAAAATCTTCAGCATGAAAATAAGTGAAAATAGAAAAACAAACTCACCTGTTGCTGGAAGTTCTGGTGGAATAAAATCGTGTTCAATTCAGTTTGAGAGAAAGTGAACTGAGCTCTGGTTCGTCTGAGCGACTGCAGCAGAGGTTCTTCCTCTCTGGACTCTGTTCTGCAGCTCACCTTGTTTAAGTCACGTGACTTCTTGTAAAAGAACAGCTGCAGATAAAGAATGATGTTTACCTGTTCCACCTGAGCCCACTGAGCTGTGGTATGTTTCCTCTGACTGAGGGAAACGCCTCAGTTAGTCAGGATCAGTTTTACAAACAATAATGTTCCACAGAATAATCAATTCAGTAATTAACTGTTTTACGAATTGAACCTTAACGTTTGTGTCATTAAACCGAAAGATCTTGTAGTTATAGAATTCATCTGATTTGATGTATTTAGACTTTGTGGACTGTGATAAAATATCTGTAAGTTCCTGTAAACCACCTAGTTTATTATCACTGAGCAGGTCAGTCACAAATCTGCTTCATGAGGATTTAAACACAGGTAAACTCCCTGAACACTCTGGACTTTATATTCCTGGTTGTCAGTTTCATTTCATGCAGCTACAACAAACACACTGTAAGAAAAGAACCATGAAGAGCTGCAGGATGACGAGTTCAGCATCTCTCTGGTTCGTCTGTGGGATTATTGAACTGGATTCTGGATTATTACAGAAAAGTATCTGATTCTTTCAGGTTCTGTTGATCCAGATAATCTCCACAGATGAACTCCACTGATGATGTGATGTTTGAAGCTAAATTAAGTGTGTAGCAGTAAGAAGCTAATGCTAGGCTACAAACAGACGACATCATGGTCACATGACTGAAACGTCAATGTTGCTCTCGGTCTACGGAGCTGAGCCCAACATAATTAACCAACACGGTGTAAATTAAGAGAAAAATACAATTTATTACAATAATACATCAGACAGAAAAGGTGCAATTATATACAGTGATGGATGTGGTATAAACTAAACTCTGAACAGTGTGGAACTAAAGTGGCCTGTAAAGACGGACTAGTGAGTAGTTGAGTCTCCATGTTCGCTGTGAGGACGTTTAATGTCCCGACAACATCTGTAGTCTCATTCAGACACTCGTTAGCAACCGCTAACTGTTTTTAACACAAGAAGAGCTTCACAATTAAACTGTGGGACATTTAATGATGGATTCATGTTGGAGAACAAAACCTGTAAATATCGTAAAGGTGCAATTTTACAATAACCATTCATTCCTGCTAACTGCAGCTGCGTTAGCTAGATAGCTCAGTTCGCTGTGCAGCTAGCAGTCCAGACTAGCAGCTCATCGAGGGAGTGTCCTGCTAACACAGGACTGAGACAGACTAGCTAGTTAGCACTGACTTTGAGTTTTCGTGACACCTCCCACACCGAACCACTGAAGACCACATTTCTCAGACACATGGACAAGATGTATGACAAACATTACTTGAGTGTGAATCAAGTTTAATTCATTTAAAGACAATTCCGCTTTGAAATGGACAACAAAGTTAGCGTTAGCTAGACGAACTGTGACCATGACTACAAACACTCATCTGTTAGCTTACATAACCCAGCTCAATGTCTGATATCAATTATTGACTTAATGATTGTGATCATTAATCTTCAACAGCTCATTAATTAATCTTCTATAGATGATGAAAGCATGTGGATATGATCTGTGTGTCAGCTGCTCGTTAAATACTCGTTGTTTCATCACCTTATTAGTTTTAAATTAGAGTTGAGTGATGTCTGCTGAATTGTGGTATGAGGAAAATTGTGATGGACGATGACATCGTTGTTTAGGCAGTTATACTGCAGAACACACTGTCACTATAAGCTCTGACACTCAGTTAATATTAAAGGAGCCTCTCTGATGAACCAGCTGCTGCAGGTTCTCTTTTACCTGAGTGAAGTCCTGCTGAATGTCACACCTCTGCCAGTCGTACCTGTGGTCATAATAAACCTCAAAATATCTGCCCTGGTTGGAACCTGAAGTTATCTTAAACCACTCAGAATCTTCATTCAAGAAAAAATCATATTCGAACGAATGTCCATCATCTAGGGAACGATAACTACACTTCCCTTCGATCACCTCCCTGTGCTTCTTGAACAGCAGGTCCAGGTCGCTTAGGTAAGCAGAGATGAGTCTCTCTACAGGATCACAGGTTTGAATCCCTCCCAGTCTCACCAGGTGAATCAGCACCTGGATGTGGAAGGCTGCCCCGTTCACCCAGGCCTTCAGAGCCTCAGACGTCATGTGCCCGTCCCTCACCATGGAGTTCTTCAGCCTGGTGATGGCGGCGCTCAGCTGGACCTCGATCCATTCAATGTCGCCCACCAGCTCCTCCGTGTTGTTGATATGCATCAAGCATCTCTTCAGACACTCGTCGATGTGATCCCAGAACTTGGATGCCTTCTTCTCAGCAAACACACACCTTAGAGCCTCCTTTTCTGCTCTCCTCAGGTGGACCAGAGTAGGTGTCCATGATGATGGCGTGGCCAGCGCTCCGAGACCCGCCAGTTCAGGAGCTGGAGTCAAGTCGCCCAGCTTCTCAAACAGGCTCTGGATCCAGTCTGCAGCGCCGCCTCCCATTTCCATGTTTCTCTTCTTGTAGTGTTGCATCAGGTTGTATGAAGAGTTCAGACTGGTGAACATCTTGATGGTCTTGTTGACTCTCAGATCTGGACCCTCGCTCAGGCTCTTCACAAAAGCATCAAGCGCTGCCTTTTCTGTCCAGTCCTCCTGACTGAAGAAACTGCACATCTTTTTTTTTTTTTTTTTTCAGGACCGGATCAAAAATGGAGGCTGTAGTTTTCTGTAACACTGCAACACACAAAAACAAATCAAGTTCAATTAAAAACTCAAAAGTTGAAGTACTTTCATCACTAAGGTCTTTAGAACGAACCGACCCAATCTGAAGCTGATCTGTTTGGTTCTGAGGGAGGAGGTTGTTAAAGTGTGACGCCTGTAAACAGCAGAAACTACAGTGTGTTGCACATTAAATTCAAAATGGCCACCGATAACCTTTTTGTCTCTTCTTTCAATGTTTCATATCTCAAATTTCATAAATCCAGGTGAAACATACAGCGAGGGCTTCGTTGTTGAAATGTTGGTGGAGGCGCTATTGAGTCATTCTGTCACGGAGGATCTGATGTCACCGTGTTGGTGATGTTCTGGAACATCATGGTTCACTCCTGGTGTCACGATCTGTCCTGAGTGATCAATCAGTGATCAGCTCTATGTCATCACTTCACAGATACATTAACCTGCGTCTGAGGGACCACCTGTGATCTGATGTCATAAATTCTGACATAGTGAAAATCATGGTCACATGACTGATGTCTGACTGAGGGAAATGCCTCAGTTAGTCAGAGTCTGTTTTACAAACAATAACGTTCCACAGAATAATCAGTTCAGTAACTAACTGTCTCACAAATTGGACCTTGAAGTTTGTGTCATTACTAAAATGGAAACATCTTGTAGAAGTTGGTATCTATAAAATTCATCTGATTTGATGGATTTTGAGTTTTTGGACTGTGATAAAGTATCTTTGAGTTTCTGTTAACCACCTAGTTTGTTATCACTGAGCAGGTGAGTCACAAAGCTGCTTCATGAGGATTTAAACACAGGTACACTCCCTGAAGACTCTGGACTTTACATTCCTGACTTTATATTCCAAAGTGGCAGTTAATAACATAAAAGATTTTGGTTAATTAAATCTCTTATAAATTTGATTGATAAATCAGTTCTCATCACACTGCAATTGTTTGTAAATACAAATCAACATCTTCTCCTTTAGTAGACTAGTGGGGTGTATGTAAATACTTTTGGCTAAAAGGTTCAAGATGTGAATCTCAAATTTTAGCACAGTCCAAATAATGCTGTAATAAAGATCTGCATATAATGGTGCCCCGTGTGAGGCGGTGAACTAGTGTCGCTATTTCACCGCCTCACACGGGGCACCATATGTTGTGCATTGCATTACATGAGGCACAATTAAGTCTTGTTTATGCAACATCAAAAGGGAAATTCAGGTTAAATTTTGATTTTGCAGTTCTTGACAGTGTAGAGGTTGACAACATTCATTCTTGTACAATATTAAATAGACAGCAAGAAGATTCAAAAGTCTTTTATTAAACACAAAGATGAGAGCACACAATCTAACTAACGTACTATATATAGGTGTGTGTGTGTGTGTGTGTGACGTAATGCCAGGTTATAGAGGATGGTTAGTTGCATGTAGAGAGTCTGAGTCTGTGTGAAGCATCATTTATCATTTGACTAACGTCGAATTAACCGTCCAGGAAAGCAAACTACCAATAACCTGACCTGAGATCATAATAACACCAAGACAGTGAACAAACACATACATTGAACATATGTGCATCCCATCAACCAGAGTTGAGGGGGGGGAAGAGCCCTTGAGGATAAGAAGTTGAAGGAGTAGAAGGCATTGAGTGAGAGAGAGAGAACAGGAAAGGCCCTGGAGTTTTGACTGTCTGGTCAGAGAAGGGTCTGTCATCCTGACCAATCATAGCTCAAAGCTGGATTTTGCACCTAGGTGTGAAGAATGGTGAATTTTGGAACACTGAGATCATTTCACAGTCCATTTTGAAATACGTAATGAATGACTTCATCTGTGGGTCCCAGCACAAGTTTCTGTAGCTAACCAAAGTTAGCATCTCTCTGGTTCCTCTTCAGAATTAAACCGTGGGAAATTTAATAATGATTTATGTTGGAGAGCAAATCCCGTAAATATCTTAGAATGCTAAGTGTATTAATAGAAAACTATAAGAACTACTAGAAAACACAGTGAACTGAGAAAGTTGGAGTTCTATCAAAAATACTTGTGTACCCCCCACCTCTGAAATCAATTTTTGTCCTTGGCATGCGCACATTTGAATAATTTAGGGCTGTAAATGAACGCGTGTCAATCAAAATGTACTTGTCAAGCTTGGGCGGAATTCTTTCAGGCTCAGGCCTTGTCGGGTCTGACTTTAAAGGCCCGATTACAGCTCTACTCCAGACTAGCAGCTCAGATCATCGAGAAAGTGTCGGTGTTCACACTGCTAACAACTAGCTAGTTACAACTGACTCTGAGTTTGCGTTTCAGCTCCCACACCAGATGACAAAGGATGATTCAGGACCACTGAGAACCCCTGAGGATCCCACTGGACCTGAAAATACCAATTACGAACCCTGAGGACCAAATAGGGCAGCTCTGGACCACTGTGGACCACACTTGGCCGCTCTGGACCACCTCTCTGATGAACCAGCTGCTGCAGGTTCTCTTTTACCTGAGTGAAGTACTGCTGAATGCCACACCTCTGCCTGCCGTACCTGTGGTCATAATAAACCTCAAAATAATTGCTCCAGTTGAAAAATTTTGTTATTTCATACTGCTCAGAATCTTCAGTCAGAAATGATTTTGATATGAAAAATCTGTTACGATGACCACACTTCCCTTCGATCACCTCCTTGTGCTTCTTGAACAGCAGGTCCAGGTCTCTCAGGTAAGAGGAGATGAGTCTCTCTACAGGATCACAGCTTTGAGTCCCTCCCAGTCTCACCAGGTGAATCAGCACCTGGATGTGGAAGGCTGCCCCGTTCACCCAGGCCTTCAGAGCCTCAGACGTCATGTGCTCGTCCCTCACCATGGAGTTCTTCAGCTTGGTGATGGTGGCGCTCAGCTTGACCTCGATCCTTCTGATGTCGCACACCAGCTCCTCCGTGTTGTCGATGTGCATCACGCATCTCTTCAGACACTCGTCGATGTGATCCCAGACCTCGGAGGCCTTCTCCTCAGCAAACACACATTGCAGAGCCTCCTCTGTGCTCTCCTCAGGTGGATCGGAGGAGTTGATGTCGATGAGGAGGGCGATGGCCAGCGCTCCGAGGCCAACCAGTGCAGGAGCTGGAGTCAAGGGACCCAGCTGCTCAACCAGGGTCTTGATCCAGTCTGCAGCGCTGACTTCCGTTTCCATTTTCCTCTTCTCGTAATGTTGTGTCAGGTTGTCAGAAGAGTCCAGACTTGTGAACATCCTGATGCCCCTGTTGACTCTCAGATCTGGACCCTCGCTGAGTCGTCTCACAAACATGTCAATCTCTTTCTTTACCTTGCCCCTCATCTTCTCCATCTTCTTTTCTTTTTTTCTTTCTGTCATGACTGCATCAAAAATGGAGGCTGTAGTTTCCTATAACAATGCAACACACAAAAAAAATCAAGTTCAGTTAATTACTCAAAAGTTAAAGCCATGGCAATCATCAGTGGGATATTGACTGACAGAAAGCAGCACAACGCGTGAAAAAGCTGAAGAAGAAAAATGTGCAGTGTCAATAGTCACTTCTTCCTCCTTGATTTTTGAAAAGATAAATTAGACCCAGCATTTATTTGTGTATTATTTGGTCAATAACCAAAATATACACCTGCTCTGCAAAGGGTAAAGAGTGTAATATACACCCTTTAAACATCTGTAGGGTTTAACCGGGACACTGTTGTGAATTGAAACCAGGCTATTATTCTGTAATTTACGGTAGTTACCAAGGCAAAGCGCAGCAAAAAAAATACATAGATAGATAGATAGATAGATAAGAATAGAATAAAAAACAGCCGTCCATCGACCCATTATTGAATAATCCTGGTACTCCTTGTCCACTGCTGCAATAGCACTTCTCTCGAGTGGCTGTGGTGTGTGTCCAAGCGTGTGTGTGTGTGCATGCAGTGCGCAGGAGCGTGCGCTTGTTTTTAGGGCGGGGTTGGGGGTCACAAAAAAAAATATTTGCACCGGGGCCTGTCACCATGATATTACGCTACTGATGAAGAGTCTGCATGAACTTGAACTTTCTCTCATAATCTGTCCTCATGTGCAACAAACATTCAGAAGTGTGTTGAGACAGAAATTCACTTCACCTTCAGCTTTTTACGGGTGAAGATTTAACATGAAAATCTGCAGCATGAAAAGTGAAAATAGAAAAATAAAAAGGGTTTCTCACCTGTTGCTGGAAGTTCTGGTGAAATAAAGTTGTGTTCAGTTAAGTTTGAGATGAAAGTGAACTCAGGTCTGGTCATCTGAGCGACTGCAGCTGAGCTTCTTCTTCTCTGGACTTTGTTTTGCAGATCAGTTTCTATCAATCATGTGACTTCCTAGAAAGGGAGCGGCTGCAGATAAAAAAAGATGTATATATTCACCCCTGAGCCCACTGAGCTGTGGTTTGTTTGTGGTTGAGGGAAACGCCTAAGTTAGCCATGACCAGTTTTACAAACAATAATGTGACACAGAATTCTTTACACAGCCCCCTCTCCATCAAGTCTTTACACAGACCTGTCTCCATCAGGTCTTTACACAGACCCGTCTCCATCAGTTCTTTACACATACCCGTCTCCATCAGTTCTTTACACAGACCCGTCTCCATCACCTCTTTATACAGACCCTTCTCCGTCACGTCTTTACACAGACCCGTCTCCGTCACGTCTTTACACAGACCCGTCTCCATCAGGTCTTTACACAGACCCGTCTCCGTCACGTCTTTACACAGACCCGTCTCCATCAGGTCTTTACACAGCCCCGTCTCCATCACGTCTTTACACTGACCCGTCTCCATCAGTTCTTTACACAGATCCGTCTCCATCAGGTCTTTACACAGACCCGTCTCCATCAGGTCTTTACACAGACCCGTCTCCATCAGTTTTTTACACAGACCTATCTCCATCAGGTCTTTACACAGACCCGTCTCCATCACATCTTTACACAGACCCGTCTCCGTCACGTCTTTACACAGACCCGTCTCCATCAGTTCTTTACACAGACCCGTCTCCGTCACGTCTTTACACAGACCCGTCTCCGTCACGTCTTTACACAGACCCGTCTCCATCAGGTCTTTACACAGACCCGTCTCCGTCACCTCTTTACACAGACCCGTCTCATCACGTCTTTACACAGACCCTTCTCCGTCACGTCTTTACACAGACCCGTCTCCATCACGTCTTTACACAGACCCGTCTCCGTCACGTCTTTACACAGACCCGTCTCCGTCAAGTCTTTACACAGACCCGTCTCCATCAGGTCTTTACACAGACCCGTCTCCGTCACGTCTTTACACAGACCCTTCTCCATCACGTCTTTACACAGACCCGTCTCCATCAGGTCTTTACACAGACCCGTCTCCGTCACGTCTTTACACAGACCCGTCTCCGTCACGTCTTTACACAGACCCGTCTCCGTCAAGTCTTTACACAGACCCGTCTCCATCAGTTCTTTACACAGACCCGTCTCCGTCACGTCTTTACACAGACCCGTCTCCATCAGTTCTTTACACAGACCCGTCTCCGTCACGTCTTTACACAGACCCGTCTCCATCAGTTCTTTACACAGACCCGTCTCCGTCACATCTTTACACAGACCCGTCTCCATCAGGTCTTTACACAGACCCGTCTCCGTCACGTCTTTACACAGACCCGTCTCCGTCAAGTCTTTAAACAGACCCGTCTCCATCACGTCTTTACACAGACCCGTCTCCATCACGTCTTTACACAGACCCGTCTCTATCTTTACGCAGACCCGTCTCCGTCACGTCTTTACACAGACCCGTCTCCGTCACGTCTTTACACATACCCGTCTCCATCAGGTCTTTACACAGACCCGTCTCCGTCACGTCTTTACACAGACCCGTCTCCGTCACGTCTTTAAACAGACCCGTCTCCATCACATCTTTACACTGACCCGTCTCCATCACGTCTTTACACAGACCCGTCTCCATCACGTCTTTACACAGACCCGTCTCCGTCACGTCTTTAAACAGACCCGTCTCCATCACATCTTTACACTGACCTGTCTCCATCACGTCTTTACACAGACCCGTCTCCATCATGTCTTTACACAGACCCGTCTTTGTTATTAATTGAGATTTAAAGACATTGACATGATGAAGTTTAAAGTTTATGAAACCACAGAGAACGTAAAAGAATGTTGACTGGAGGACTCGTTCATTAGAAACAGGACTGAGCAGATCTGCAGGAAGGATCTCAGACATTTTATGAAGAGTGTTCATGAACTTGAACTTTCTCTCACAATCTGTCCTCGTGTGCATTAAACATACAAAAGTGTGTTGAGACAGAAATTCACGTCACCTTCAGCTTTTTACAGGTGAAGATATTAATATGAAAATCTTCAGCATTAGAAGTGAGAACAGAAAAATAAGAAGTTTCTCCCCTGTTGCTGGAAGTTCTGGTGAGATAAAGTCATGTTTAATTAAGTTTGAGAAGAAAGTGAACTCAACTTCTTCCTCTTTATTCAGCAGCTCAGTTTCTGCAAGTCATGTGACCTGGAAAAGAAGAAGCTACAGAAAGGATGTTTATCTTCACACCTAAGCACACTGAGCTGTGGCATGTTTCCTCTGACTGAGGTAAATGCCTCAGTTAGTCAAGATCAGTTTTACAAACAAAAATGTTCCAGAGAATAATCGATTCAGTAACCAACTCTCTTACACATCGGACTTTGAAGTTTGTGTCATTAAACTGAAACACCTTGTAGAAGTTATCTATAAAATTTATCTGATTTGATGTTTTTGGACTTTTTGGACTGTGATAAAGTATCTGTGAGTTCCTGTAAAACACCTAGTTTATTATCACTGAGCAGGTCAGTCACAAAGCTGCTTCATTAGGATTTAAACCGGGGATGGAAATTAACTTTTGTGTCCACCTGCCACTGTGGCTGGTAAACTCTAAAATCTCCCAGCCACTTTTATATTTAAGTGTTGATGTGTACAGTACAATGCCTAGAAACATATTTTTCTTTTGAAGCAGCTTTGTGACTGACCTGCTCAGTGATAATAAACTAGGTGTTTCACAGGAACTCACAGATACTTTATCACAGTCCAAAAAGTCCAAAAACATTAAAATCAGATGAATTCTATAGATAACTTCTACAAGGTGTTTCAGTTTAATGACACAAACTTCAAAGTCCGATGTGTAAGAGAGTTGGTTACTGAATCGATTATTCTCTGGAACATTTTTGTTTGTAAAACTGATCTTGACTAACTGAGGCGTTTCCCTCAGTCAGAGGAAACATGCCACAGCTCAGTGTGCTTAGGTGTGAAGATAAACATCCTTTCTGTAGCTTCTTCTTGCTGTCTATTTGATAGTGTGAATGTTGCTGACCTGTTGTTATTAAGTTATTAATAATCAGTGTTATAAATGGTTTTGTACCTTTTTATGAGACTGATTTAGTAAATTTGCTGTTCTCCCTTCTTTATGAGTGGTGCCTTGAGGTGATCCAGTGTAAATTGGATCATATTTTCTATAATAATTAACAATTACCCCTGAAAATCATTCATTATTATTGATAGCCAAATTTAACCTAAAACTCCCTTTTTATGTTGCATAAACATTACTTATTTGTGCCTTTTGTAATGTAGGCCCAACATAAATGGTGCCCCATTTGAGGAAGTGTACTGATGTGCGATATTCATTTCAGCCCGACATTTGGAAGAAGGTTGAAGTTCAGCGCTGCTTCAACGCTCCCTCCTGCCCCTAACACAACGCTCACCGCTGACTTTAACAACATGCAACAGTCTTCAGGTTCTGGACTCTGAGGTTCAGTGAAATACTGACACGAGACCAGAAACCTGATTTTATATCAGAGAAATGTTGACTTGCTGGCTTATTTTTAACAATGTGCATTTTATAAAGTTTGTATGTAAATCATTGATGTTAAAAGTAAGTGTACCTGTCAGATGGATGTGGTGGTGTAAAAGTACAATATTTTCTCTCTGACATGTCGAGGAACAGAAGCATGAAGTGACATGAGAAGAAAGTTACGACAGTCATCATTTTTTTGTCGGCTGTTTCCTGAATCTGGTTAAATACCAGATGTGTTTCAAAGTGTTTGTTAGTAACAAGGAGAATAAAACGACCCTGAGCTGTTCGATGTTCATGTGTGCATATTGTTCTGATCCACTCACAACGTTATATCTAGGCCTGGTCCACATGTACGTTTCCTCCTGCAGTTTAAAAAAATTCATTTCACACCAACGGCATGATAAGAGCACGGCAAAGCAACAGGTGGCGATATAACCTCCACTGTGAGGCCACACTGTCCAATCAGAAGGCTGCATGTCTACACATGAACACTGTTTCTGAATATCTTCACGCTGGCAGCAGTTTTCTGCGTTCAGTGACCTGAAATGCTGTTTGCAGCAACTAATAATGTAATAATGTATGGCAAAGATGGCAGACTGAAGAGGTAGAGGAGAGAAAACTTACTTGATGATAAGGTGTACACCCACAATCAGCCCCAACCAATAATCCCTATTCCAGACATTTGGCTCTTTATACTACAAAAATGGCTGATAACATTTTGTGTTGACACACCAAAAATGTAAATAACACAGGTGATGAATGATGATATATAGGCAAATTACAGGTGAATTGTAATTGCAGCTAAAACATACAACATTATCCTAACAAACATCTTAATACACAGAATTGAACTTTAAAGGTCACAAATAGTGCTGCTTACCTTAATGATCACAGTAGAAGTGATCACGGCATTCTCAAAGGCCCAAAATAATTCTCACGGGTGCCACCTAGAGGCTCAACTCTGTACATCAATAAAATGTGAGAATGCAATTACTATTAAATTCTTGGTTTCACTCATTTAGTTTACTAATCCACTGAAGCCCATGCCTCTTGCTTTACTTTCAGTTTTATTTAAGCGGTAAAATTATGATAATGCAACACTTTTCTCACTATATGAGCTGTTATTACATCATGAGAAGTATCAATAAGGCTCTTAACGTAATAAGTCACTACATTATTACATTATGCATCCGTGGTTTTATTACACTATGAATTTTTATTACATTTCAATTATTACATTATTAGTTGCTACATCATTTACGTGTACAAGACGCCAGAACACATTGAGAAAGAGGAAAGATTTCTCATATTCCCACATCCCACCTAAACAAGTCAAACACAAAACTATCTGAAATATTACAAATATCTTTTCATGATTATAAAAGATAAACCTGAGTGTTTAGCTTCAGCAACACTTTTACTGAAAAGAAAACTGGGTAACCTTTTCTATAAATCCCAATTATATGAAGCATTATACTACTTAACTATATGCAACCCACTTTAGTTACACATTTAATAATGAAGTTCACCAGACGGGGGTGCTCTTGTGTCCATGCTCATGTTGTTATCAAGGGGAATCTGAAATCAGATAAGACAGAACAGAGCAACCAGCAGCCATAGTGATTAAGAACAACCTGTAATGATTTATATCTGTCTACAACTCAGGAAGTTATGAACTTTACTTTAAGTAATCAATGACAACTTGGACAGGCACATCATACAGCATTACTTGTTTATTGCATCATAATGACTTATGTTTATGTCTTTAAGCAATAATAATATTTCTGATTGTTTTTAACTTTGATTTTACATCACTGGGCACATTCTAATGTAATAAATGTACTTCATAGAAACATCAGCAGGCAGTTCACGACCTGGCCGTCTGTTAAAGAGACAATACGTGCATTCAAGCTCAATAGCATGAAAAGCCAAATGTCATATTAAATTATGTAATTGCAAATAATATTATAAATTCTCAAATAAACAACAGAAAAGAAGGGACAAAAAGAAGAAACTTCTTCAAAACTCACAAAACTTCTACATGTACAGCAGTCTGTTCTCACACAATGAGAAACAGCTGAATTTCAGCATCTACATCAGCTAAACATGAGCACCAGAACAGAAACAGAAACACCACCATTACTGAACAAACTCCCAGACACACAGCTGGACAGGATGTGTGTTTACACAGGACATTTCTTTGTTACTGCAGTTCTCCTGAACTGAATTCAAACTCCTAAAGTTTTGTTCTGTGTCTCTAGTTTTCTGTCTGGAGTGCTTTCCTTGTGTTCTTATTCAGAATCAGAATCAGTAAACCATTATTGTCCCACAAACAGGGAAATGTGTTCCCACAGCAGCCAAAGGACAGTCGCATTTTAAACAACAATAACAATAGTAAAATAAAATATATGATATAATCAAAAGGTAAGAAATAGAATAAACTCCTATATACATATGAACATAATATTGTACAAAATCAACATGTAATTATAAACAGTGTGGCAGTGAATTTGTTATTTACAAATGATAACAAATATGGGTATTTACAAAGATTGGCCATATAGTGCAAACTTAAAATGAGAGATTAGTTGTGTATGCTATGTGGAGCAGTGCTGGTTGTACAGTCTGACAGCAGGAAGGACCTGTGATACCTCTCCTTCACACACTGAGGGTGTATCAGTCTGCTGCTGAAGGAGCTGCCCAGTGCTGTGACAGTGACCTGCAGGTGGGACTCCTGCATCAGCAGTGATGACAGCTTGTTCATCATCCTGCTCTCTCCCACCACCTGCACTGAGTCAACAGGGCGTCCCAGGATGAAGCTGGCCTTCCTGATAAGTTTATCAAGTCTCCTCCTGTCTGCTGCTGAGATGCTGCTGCTCCAGCAGACTATGATGCCACCACAGAGTCATAGAAAGAGGTCAGGAGTGTCTCCTGCACTCCAAAGGACCTGAGCTTCCTCTGACCTTTCTTGTATGTAGCTGCAGTGTGGTCAGACCAGTTTATTGTTCAGGTGTAATATGTGACCATCTCACTGTTCGTACCCTAGACTTCCACCTGTGTGTATAAATAGCATAAATAACCAATAAACTCATTTTTCATTTCATGATTTGAATTCATTACATATAACAAGGAATGTAAAATATCTCAAACTTTTTCTCATAAAACTCTATTTCTGTTTTCTGGCATGGTGCTGGCTACAGTTCAGTAATTGATTATCTGTACATCGATCTATAAGCCATCATGAAGTCCAGAGTTACTGAGTAGTTTCTAAAGTGCTGTTTGGGTTTTCTTTGTGGGGTGTAAGTAGTTGACATCAGATGTTGTTAGGTGGTTGTTCAAAGTGTATATATAAATTGATACATGTGAATATATATTCATTGTGAGTGAATGTGTAATGCTCTGTTTCTAATGTCTCTTTAGTTCTTTTCACACTGACTTTCACGACTCCAAGCCAAATTTAAACATTTAGTGATTCGCCACAAGTTTCTCAGAATCACAGTTATACTTCACAGATCTACTACTAATCAATCCTTCCCAAAAGATACTTCATAACGATTGAATCTAACCACCAAACTTTGTCATTCTTTTTGTACACATGACAATAAATGTTGATGTTCACTTAATACAAGTCTCTCCTGGTTGAAATGTTCCATAGGATATCATGGATTTTCAGTACAGATTTCAACTCAATTCAGGGAAAAATAAATGATTAATGAGACTTTGAATAAACACACAGAGACTCACTAAGATGTTGGACTTTAACTCTGAGGGCCAAAATGTTTAAAATCATAACTGAAAAAAAATACAGATGTATGATTTTGCAAGGTCCCACGAATTTAATAGAAGTTTTGACAGTGATTAAATTTTTTGAGAAAATTCATGTTATAAATTTGCATCCATTGTAACTGACATAATCTAAACTTACTCCAGCTGCTGTTCTCAGATCTGAAGGACGAGAGCATCACAGAAAACAAACTCACCGAACTGATCCTTCAGTATCTGGCAGATTTTCAGACTGATGTCAGATTTCCTTCTCACTGATCGGCTCGCTTCAGTCATGTGATTGTTCTTAATCAGCCTCTTCCAGTCTTGAATCGCCTCAGGAAGCATAAGTGTCAGTGCAAGAGGTCCTGCAACAACCTGATGACATTACAAATCAATACATGATTCATTTTACCGGTCAGCATTAAGGGAAACACAGACTTTTATCAAAATCATAAAAAAAAGATTTTGTGTCTATATAATTTTCTAAAATAACATGTGTATGTAGTAACTGAATCTCACCATAAAAGATCTCGTCATAGTTGCTCCAAGTGCAACTGCTGATATGCCTTTGATAAGCTTCTCAATATCATGGAGAGATCTGACACTCAAATCTTCACTTTGCATCTTGAAAATTGTTAAAATAGACACAAGTGCAGCATTCACATCTGGGTTTAATTGTACAGAATTCATGTCTTGTGGTGATGCATCATGGGAGGCAAAGTCGACTAGCAAATTATTTGAATTTCGTCTGGTGAGTTTTGGCACTTCCGCCTTCAGATCCTTTGACAGTTTCAGGATTTTCTCTTTCTTTTCATCACTCTTTTTTTCTGCCTTCTTAACCTTTTCCATTGTCTCGCTGGATAACATGGACTCAACAATATTTGCACCAAAAGATACGCCAACACCTCCAGTTGCTGCTGCGATTGCTGGAGCAGCTATTCCACCTGTGATCAGAGTTGCCACAACAGCCCCGATCAAACCAGCCACCGCCACTGTGCTGCCAACACATTTACTGATGGTGCATTTCTTTGTGTGTGTCTCTAGCTCATCGGCCAGTTTCTTCATCTCCATTGCACAGAGTTCTTTCTCCTTGATCCAGGAGCGTATCAGCCTTTTCACCTCGTCATTGGTTGCCATGATGGAGGTCTCTGCGTCCTCCTGACTCTCCATTCAGAGAGAAAGTCTAAAAGAAGAAAGTCAGAGGGCGCAAAGTGGACTTAGAGTTATTTTCATTACACAGATAGACACCGATCAGCTGAAACACTACACTGAACTGAATATCACTAACCCAGTAACACCTATCTAGACACTGCTGCAGATGAAGTACAACCCCACCATGGTTGCAGCATTACCTGATGGCAGTCGCACCCCTAGCAGAACAATGCACCTGGCACACCACAAAAATGGTTCAAAAATGGGCCAAGGAACATGACAAAGAGCTCAAGACGTCAACCTGAACCCAAAACTTCCTTGATCCCGAAATGACTGAGTATCAATCAGACAGACCGGACCAAGTTCGATCCACGGAGGCCCCACCTCACAGCTAACAAGACTCAAATCAGTCACCTTAAATGTTGTTGGTGTCAATAACTGTGGTTTAAATGTTTTGACTGATTGGTGATATGTTTTTTAAAGGGTAACTTCACCAGTTTTCCCACATTAAAGTGTATTTACAGGGAGTTCTATTGCACATGTGAACAGAGTAGTGGCTCCAGAGGAAGCTGCATGTAATAATAAAAAGAATAACAATAATAATAATAATAATAATAATAATAATAATAATAATAATAATAATAATGCATTTTATCTAAAGGTGCCTTTCAAAACACTGAAGGACACCGCACATAAGAACAACAATACAACAAAAACATCAGACAATATGGCGCAAATAAGGAAAATATATAAATAAGATGCAAAAGTGCCAGGAGCTCGGCACAGAATTCAGACTCCTCAGTCCTCAACATACAGGAAGTCAACCGGGCCGGGTTAGGCCAGGTTGAGCTTCCTGTGTGAGAATAGTGCAATAGAATGGAACAGAGAATAGGCAGGAGTGTGATTATATAATTAGTCTGACTCAGAATAAGCCATTCAGAAAAAGTGTGTTTTCAGTCGAGATCGGTGAGATTTAAAAGTGGAGAGGAGTGTCAGGAGTGCGAATGTCTGGTGGGAGAGAGTTCCAGAGGCTGGGGGCAATGACCCCATGGTGGTTATGTAATCTGATAAACTAATAATAATAATGGATTGGATTTGTATGGCGCTTTTCAAGACACTCAAAGCGCTCTGACAGGGTTCCAGGTTCCATTCATTTACACACAGTAATACTGGTGGTGGTAAACTACAAACCCCAATTCCAATGAAGTTGGGATGTTTTGTAAAACGTAAATAAAAACAGAATACAATCATTTGCAAATCCTTTCCAATTTAAATTCAGTTGAATACACTACAAAGACAATATATTTAATATTCAAACTGATAAACTTTATTGTTTTTGTGCAGATATACTCTCATTTTGAATTGGATGTCTGCAACACGTTCCAAAATAGCTGGGACAGGGGGCAACAAAAGGCTGGCAAAGTTGAGGAATGCTTAAAAAACACATTCCTCAGGTGAACAGGTTAACTGAAAACAGGTGAGTGCCATGATTGGGTATAAAAGGAGCATCCCCGAAAGGCTCAGTCGTTCACAAGCAAGGATGGGGCGAGGTTCACCACTTTGTGAACAACTGTGTGAGCAAATAATGTTACAGTTTAAGAACAACGTTTCTCAACATTTCTGTAGCTAACTTAAGTAAGTTAGTTAAGTTTCACTCTCAATATTGAACTGTATTCTAGAATATTAAAGACAATAATCTGTGTGTCAAACACACGTTTCTGATCCTTCCAGGTTCTGTTCATCCAGATAATCTCCACAGATGAACGTAATTAAATGTGCAGCAGTAAAAAGCTAATGTTTGGCTACAAACAGACGACATCGAGGTCACCTTCCTGGTCTCCCTATTACATGGTGTCAGATTGTTCTGTCACGTATGAACAATAAAGAAGAGTTTTTGAGGTTAAAAAAAAAAAACCTTTACAGTCCTTTTTGATTTCGGGCCGCAGCTGATTGTTGTCTTTTTCCCTTCTTCCATGAAAAGATCTCTCCAGTGTGTCTCTGCCTGCCTGGAAACACACTATCTTCCATCTTCTGACCTGCCTGCCTCCTCCTTCACCTCATTAGTTTTCCATTGTTCAAAAACACCCTTGACCTGAACGCCTGCCTCCGTTTTCTGCATTTTGGGTCCAAACAAAATCCCCCCTAAACCCCCTTTACACTAAAGATTGTTTGAAGGTTTTTGTGAATAATGGAGATTTAAACACACTGACATGATGATGTTTATCAAACCACAGAGAAAATTACATTAATACTGGCTCAATGACTCTTTCATTACAAACGTTGGACAGGCTGAGCAGATCTCCAGGACCAAACATCTTCCAACAGTGCCAAGTTCAAGGACAGTACCCTGATGAAAAAAACCAGCATAGACCAGCACCACACAACATATGCTGTTGTGTTCTGGTGCTGGTCTATGCTGGTTTTTCCAGCAGGGAACATGTCCTTGAACTTGGCACTGTTGGAAGATGTTTGGTTACGATACGGTTGCTCATGCATGAGCACAAGAACAGGTTTGCAACCGCCTTATATAAACAAGAAATCCGTGAATATGAGAGGCCGTCCACGATCAAAGTTAAATAAAATAAGCCCTGAAAAGTCAGTAAAGTTCTGTTTTCTGTCTTCTCCATTCGTGACGACGTATGCACATGAGGTTACTGTTAGTGGACTGTTAGACTTTTTATGAAGAGTCGTCATGAACTTGAACTTCCTCTCACAATCTGTCCTTGTGTGCATTAAACATACAGAAGTGTGTTGAGACAGAAATTCACTTCACCTTCAGCTTTTTACAGGTGAAAATATTAACAAGAAAATCTTCAGTATGAGAAGTGAAAATAGAAAAATAAGAAGTTTCTCACCTGTTGCTGGAAGTTCTGTTGGAATAAAGTCGTGTTCAATTCAGTTCTAGAAGAAAGTGAACTCAGCTCTGGTTCGTCTGACCGACTGCCGCAGAACTTCTTCCTCTTTGTTCAGCAGCTCACCTTGTTTAAGTCATGTGACTTCTTGCTCCACCTGAGTCCACTGAGTTGTGGTGTGTTTCCTCTGACTGAGGGAAATGCCTCTGTTTGTCAGGATCAGTTTTACAATCAACAATGTTCCACAGAATGATCAATTCAGTAACCAGCTGTCTTACACATCAGACCTTAAAGTTTGTGTCATTGGTTTTCAAACCAAAACACTTTGTTTGTATGTATTTTGACTTTTTTGACTGTGATAAAGTATCTGTGAGTTCCTGTAAACCACCTACCTTATTATCAATTAATCAATCAAAACTTTATTGTGATTTTGTTGTACCAACAAAGTAGTATAACAAAAGTGAGGTTACGTTTCTCAAAGATCAATACTAGAAGACACAATAAATAACACACAATATATAATTATAATAATTTTAAACTAAAACTATGACTAAGGGCTCATCACTGAGCAGGTGAGTCACATACCACTGCTTCATGAGGATTTAAACACCGGTAAACTCCCTGAACACTCTGGACTTTATATTCCTGGTTGTCAGTCACTCTCATTTCATGCAGCTACAACAAACACAGTGTAAGAAAAGAACCATGAAGAACTGCAGGATGACGAGTTTCTGTAGCTAACTGAAGTTAGCATCGTCTCCAATCAGACTTGCAGCGTTTCTTCCTGAGTGTCTCCAACTCATCAGCCAGTTTCTTCAGCTGCTTTGCACACTTCTCCCTCTGCTCGATCCAGGAGAACATCAGCTCCACCAGCAGATCAGCGCTGGCCAGTTCAGCGACAGCTGGAACAACATTATAATCACTCCTGCAACATTATTCTGCTGGAAAAATCTAACTGATTGACGACCCTGTGCATTCAGATGGATTCTGATTGGCTGTCAGTGTTTCTATTGTGTCAAAATGGCTCTGAAAGAGATTTCAAAGACATAATTCCCTGCTGTCGTCTTTATAGTTGTGCTTTGGACTCTGCAATCCACTGCAGTTAGAGCAATTTTCAAACTGACATCTTAATAATCATCCTTATAGGTCTGGTTCTGTGTGGACGGCCCGTATGAAACAAACTGATTATACAGATGGACTATAAAGTGGATTAAACTGCAGAGCCGGTTTGAACTATCATGAAAACCAGTCAGATTGACTCCAGCTGCTGTTTCAGATCCTTGGGAGGAGCGAATCACAGAAAACACCTGCCCACCACCTGATCTGTGCCCATTGGAGCAGATAACCACCAGCTCGCTCCTCCACCTGAGTGTTCACTGGTTTCAATAAAGAACCTTTACAACCTGCTCCAGCCCCGAGTCCGCTTCTGGGTCCCACTGTGTCTCTAGTGTAACAGCTTTTTCCCCCACTTTGTGACAATTTACAGTAATTTATAACCAGCTTTTAATCTATTACATCTACCTATAACACAGGGATTACAATGCTTAACTTAAAGCACTCAATTATAACTTTTAATAACATTATAATGCATCGTAATAGTGACTGTAATGTGTTATAACTATGGGAGTTTTAATCAGAATCAGAATCAGAAATCCTTTAATGTCCCACAAACGAGGAAGTTTGTACGAGCAGCCAAAAGACAGAATATTACAAAAGACAGAAACCAATAGCAAGAATAAACAATATAATTAAAAAGGTAAGAAATAGAATAGACATATATACACATAAACATGATATTGACAGATACTGACAGTTATTGACAAAATACACTATAATCTGTGCAAAAATTTATTATGAAGTATTGATTCTTGACTTTATAAGTCAAGATAAAATGCTTTTTTTAATGTGATATAAAACATGATTATGTATAGCTTAAGGCACAATGTTACACATCATGAAAATGTTTTTGATATATTATAGACATTGGCAATATATTAAGTAGGGGTTATTTTTTGATAATTTCAGTAAATTTACAGCCAATCACAGTAACATATTGTGTTTCTACAGTTACCCAGACACTGTAACACATCTGTTATGGTAAATATACAAAATGACAGTAATATCACAGTAATATCACAGTAATATCACAGTAATATCACAGTAATATCACACCACAGTTCAGTGTTTTAACCTTAAATTAGCATGTTGGACTGCTTGTAGGCCCCTCAGTCCATTGTTTGCCTGTTGTCAGCATGTTACCGGCTAGCTCATTAGCCTACTGTATGTTGTGGTGCCTTAATTACAGTATTTCTTTGTTATGTGCCATTTTTACTTGTTTTTTATAGGGTCGCTCCAGGAGCTGCTTAAATTCTAATTCACAGCAGTTTACAGCAATTTTCCAAATACATTTCAAACAGTAGAGCCACAAACACGACATACAATAAATGAAACAAAAAGTGCAGAATCTGATCTGACACACAGGAAAGTGTTCTGTCTGTACGAATGGTCTCCAGTAATCTCTCAGTGTTCATCTCATTTAAAACATCTCTGATCCAAGAATGATGTTCAGTCTGAAGATTTCCTGAGAAGATCTGAAGAGTTTGACAGTGACAGACTTTATAATCTGAGCTGGTTTCACTCAAACACTCTCCTGCTCTGTTTCAGAGTGACGTCATGTCAGACAGATCGTCAGATGAGCTTCAGGGTTTTTTCACAATATACCTGTTCATCCAGACGTGCACAGGTACGGGCTATTGTTGCTCCGGCAACAGCCCGTTTGCCCTCAATAGCTGAGCTGCCCCTCTGGCAGAGAGTGACTTTTTTTTTCCTTTTGTTATTGTGTCTACGATACAATAAGTCCATACTTGGTAAAGCATAAGTGTTAAAACGAATTAAATCGCCATATATTTCAAGCTTTTTTTTTTCTGTAATCAGAAAGTTCTTTTATTTTGAAAACGTCAGCGATGCCCTCTGCCCCTCGTCACGCGACTTTATCTGACACACTGAACACTGCGGCTGCGCAATTCAGTTTGTCGGTGTAGGAGAGGGAAAGTTCGTCAGTCAGGTGAGTTTTAGAAGTTATGGAGATCACAAATGCTCTGTGAATAAGACAAAAAAGTGTCCACCTGGCCTCGAATAATGTGCAGTTCTTAACGTTTGCCTCACGTCACGCAACATTGCCTTGTATTAGCGTTAGCCTTTATGCTAGTCACATGAACCAAAGGAAGCTAATAACGTCGGGAGCCTGATGGTGACTTCCGTGCAGCGCTGCTTTGAAGTCTGCGTTTGGGGCACAAAACACCAGGTGCTACCGGGAGACACGGTGGTGCATTCTCACTTGGTTCCGTCCCAATCCCATAACAGAATAAAACAATGAATCTCCTCCATTGGATGTGATGTGATAGTATATCCGGTGTTGGAGAGTCGTGAACTACATGTAGGCTAGTTAAACTACTAGTTTAAATACATTTTGCAGTTGTTTTAAAACTGACGAGACAAAGACCTCCTTTTTTTATTTCCTTATTTACACTTTAATTGTTTTAATTTGTTATTTATTAACAAATGTCATTTACTTTTTAGATATTTTTGAGAGCCGAGTGATCAAGTAAAATAGCTGTAGTGAAATATGGGATGGTAGGCCCAGATAACAGGTTCACAAATTTTTTATAATATATTGTGATTGTGATTATACAAATAGGCAACATACTTTCATATTTTCTTAAATAAGTGTGGTAGATATTCTCCAGTTTAATTCCTGGGCTTGCAATAGAGTTTTCAGTTGTCAGTGCATTTTTTTTATCAGTGAAAAGTACAGTATACTGTATAAGTTACTTAATTCAGATTCTAATTATTCTATTTAAGATGAGGCCCAACCACAAGGCTCCAGACCTGAGAGTGAGGGAGAACATGTGGAGCATCACACAACACATCAGACAGGTAGCCTACATAATGAGGGTGATAAGCTGAGTGTTAGAGAATTACTATAAAAGGACCATGTTAAGAGTGTGATGAGGAGAAATATAATGTTATATAATGAAAAAATATATTAATATAAATATAATAATAATAATAACAAATAATTTAGGGGTAAATTATAGAACTTGTGCAGAATTATATGAATTATTATGGGGGGGGGACACACTAACACACTGAAACACAGTTTACAGTTTGTGCGTCTCTGTTTCTGGTCTGCTCGAGCTTTCTGACTGATAAAAGCGTTTTTCCCTCACCGAGGTTATCTCACCATTTCTCAAGATAACTTTTGTTCTGTTTGGTGCTGTATGAAATAAACTGACTCAGAAAAAAATAAATGGTTGTTTGTGTTTTGTTATCTTTGTTTGCTATTTGTGTACCTGTCTCTGTACGCGACTTTGGGTCCTTGAAAAGCGCTAATTAAATGAATTATTATTTATTATTATTAATGTACATTACACTAGCATTGATAGCACAATTCCAGGAAGAGTACCGGACAGGAGACAGGGATCATGAACGTATCCATCGCTTTAAGCTCCACAAAGATGATGTCGACGTCACGGTCTGTCCTCCTGTTCTTGTGTTGTGTGCCCACGTACGAACCTTTTCCCTGTAGGAGGAATTACAAAACAGAGAGGAAAGATACATCTGGATTATTAGTGAAATCCTAATGTGATTTCATTTGTATTGGCATCATTGTGTTAATATACTGAAACAAACATTTTTACATTTTTGTGAAGCCCTAAGCTTTTCTAATGATACTGGTTATTAGATAAATCACAAGTGTGTGTGTGTGTGTGTGTGTGTGTGTGTGTGTGTGTGTGTGTGTGTGTGTGTAAATTAATCATTTATAAAAATACACACACACACTGCCTAAAAAGTCTGATTTTGTGTATCGGGATTATTAATAATCTTTAATGAGCACTGATTAATATTTTCCCATGTCACCACACAAAACACAGAAGTGAACACTTGTGAAGGCCTTCTGTGAAATAGAGCAGCAGTACTGAAATATGCAGGTCAAGACAAACGCTCTGTATAGTGTGAAACCCTGCTGGTATGAACTGTGTGGATGTAGACAGTAAACAGTGGCCAAATACATTTTAGGAGACAGAAAACTTCATACTCAATGTCGCGCAGCTCTTCCCTCAGCACCCGGCACGTCTTTAGGATGTCGTCAGCTGTTTCTCTCAGTGATCGGCTCGCTTCAGTCTCATGATTGTTGTTGATCAGTTCTGTCCAGTTTACAATGGCCTCATGAAGAGCAAATGCCAGTCCAACAACTGCTCCCACAACCTGATGATGAAGATGCATCAATAGATGATTCATTGTCAGGCAAAATATATGTATATGTATATATATATATATATATATATATATATATATTAGGGCTGTCAAATGATTAATTTTTGTAATGGCGATTAATCGCATTTTCTCCATAGTTATTTCGCGATTAATCGCAATTTTTTTTGGCAAATTTTTTTCTGTTCTAAATGTACCTTAATGTATTTTTTTCATGTTCTCAATACTTTTAACAACATAAGAAAGGGCAAATATGCTTGCTTGATGAAAATGTTTATTCAACACTTCAAATCATGCAGGAAAATAAAAGGCTCAAAAAATATCCCCTCACCCTAAATGGGATCAAAACATGGTGATGTCTGCTTTTGGCGAGGGGGGTGGGCCCTCTGCATCTGCCGTGTGTTTGGCTGCAAATGATATTTGAGACTCAACATACTTCAATGGTAACTCACTTCATGTCGACAGTACGTGCAGATAACTTTTACGCTATCGACTGAACCACCTGGCAGTGTTTTGAAAGTGAATTTACCGTTCATAGGTCTTTTCTCCATTTACTTTCACTTTCGCTTTTCAGTCCACCGTGTTTTTTCCGAACCGCCAACTCTGCTTCTTGCTCTTTAAGACTACAGGCGCCATCTACGGCCGTAAACCAAAACAATGCGTGTTTCTTTTTTTTTTAATACCGAGCAGCATTAATCGTTCATTAAACGGCGTTAAGACGATGTTGCGTTAACGAGTTATTAACGTGTTAACTTTGACAGCCCTAATATATATATGTATATATATATACATATATATATGTATATATATATATATATATATATATATATATATATATATATATATATATATATATATATATACATACCTATATATATACACACATACATACATGTAGTTATTAAATCTTACCATAGCGCCTCTTTTAAGGGCTGTTTTAAGTCCAGTTTTGGCCATTTTTTGGGTGAGTCTTATGACTGCTGTTTCAATCAAATCTTCACAAATTTTCCCCTTCGCTTTGAATGTGAAAAATGCCAAGACACCCAAAACTCCAACTCCCAGTCCAACCAGCCCTGTAGGATTTTGGTATGTACAATACGAGGTTTGGCCCATCATGTTGTGTTGTGTGCCTAAAAAAAAGTCTGGCTCATTAGCAAGTCTTCTGAAATCGATCTGCAAGCCTCGTGAACGTCTTCTGGCCACGGCTCCCATGAATGCAGATATGACAAGTCTGTCGACTTGATCTGGGTCAGCAGAGGGATACATCCTCTTCACCTCCACCTTCAGCTGCTCGAACAGATTCTGGATTCTTTCCGCAGTCTTGTTGTTCTCCTTTTCTATCTTCTCAGCCTCTTTCAAGGTGTCACTGGATAAAAAGTACTCAGTGATCTTAGTACACACAGATACAGTGACACCTGCACCACCAACTACTCCTGCAATAACTAAAAGTGGAGCAGCTAATCCGGCAGTAAAGAAAGTGGCCACACCGGCTCCAATCACAGTTAGTGCTCCAACCACCGATGCTGTGCTGCCAACACATTCTGCAATGTTGCAATTCCCCCTGAGTGTCTCCAACTCATCAGCCAGTTTCTTCAGCTGCTCTGCACAGTTCTCCCTCTTCTCGATCCAGGAGAACATCAGCTCCACCAGCTGATCAGCGGTGTCCATGATGAAGGTTTGTGTGTCCTCCTGATCCTTCAAGCTGAAACCAGAGAGCTGCTACAGCGTGATGAGGTCTGTAAGAGAAGGTCAGGAGACGATCAGAGGACACGTTATGATTCTGAGCTTGTGGCCTGTTCAGCTCTGAGAGGAATGACGTGCTTGTGTCCAGATTTTCTCAATTTCATTGTACTCTCTTGTACAATGACAATAAAGACTATTCTATTCTATTCTATACATACTAATACCTACACACTTCACAGAGAAGGTTAACCACTGATTTTTACCTCTCAAATGATTTTCAGTGTTGATTATATAATGATCAAAAGAGACAGATCTGACTGACTTCTGATGATGAGTCTGCTCTTACAGTCTTTCTCACACAACCTGGAAAAATGAACAACATGATGATAAAAACTCCTCTTATCTCCTCTCTAAAGTGTGAACTTTCTCTTTCTGGAGGCATTTCTTCATCAGTAGTCAGACTACTTAGATATGTTGTGTTTCTTCATCATCTCCCATAGACTTCCATACAGCTGTCACCGTAAACTGGCCCTTCCTTCTTATGAGGTTCCTTGACTCTAACATGGAAGGTGACACATCATCAGTTGTCTGCTCTGTTCACACGTGTGGCTCACCTGGACTTAGGACGAGGGAGTTGACAGGTAAACTCCAGGGCGAATAATACAGACAGTTGTGTTCACACTCAGGGTTCGATATTCCTAACTATTCAAGCCTCCTTGTTCATTCTGTAAATATTATACATGAATATATTTCTTTCTATGTGTGAAGAACTATATCTGTTATTCCTAATGTTGTAGGTGTAGGACTGTATTATCATATCACAGCATCAGGTGCTCCTGTCCTCTACCTCAGCACAGCAGAGTGACACAGCATCAGGTGCTCCTGTCCTCTACCTCAGCACAGCAGAGAGACACAGCATCAGGTGCTCCTGTCCTCTACCTCAGCACAGCAGAGAGACACAGCATCAGGTGCTCCTGTCCTCTACCTCAGCACAGCAGAGAGACACAGCATCAGGTGCTCCTGTCCTCTACCTCAGCACAGCAGAGTGACACAGCATCAGGTGCTCCTGTCCTCTACCTCAGCACAGCAGAGAGACACAGCATCAGGTGCTCCTGTCCTCTACCTCAGCACAGCAGAGAGACACAGCATCAGGTGCTCCTGTCCTCTACCTCAGCACAGCAGAGTGACACAGCATCAGGTGCTCCTGTCCTCTACCTCAGCACAGCAGAGTGACACAGCATCAGGTGCTCCTGTCCTCTACCTCAGCACAGCAGAGAGACACAGCATCAGGTGCTCCTGTCCTCTACCTCAGCACAGCAGAGAGACACAGCATCAGGTGCTCCTGTCCTCTACCTCAGCACAGCAGAGTGACACAGCATCAGGTGCTCCTGTCCTCTACCTCAGCACAGCAGAGTGACACAGCATCAGGTGCTCCTGTCCTCTACCTCAGCACAGCAGAGAGACACAGCATCAGGTGCTCCTGTCCTCTACCTCAGCACAGCAGAGTGACACAGCATCAGGTGCTCCTGTCCTCTACCTCAGCACAGCAGAGAGACACAGCATCAGGTGCTCCTGTCCTCTACCTCAGCACAGCAGAGTGACACAGCATCAGGTGCTCCTGTCCTCTACCTCAGCACAGCAGAGTGACACAGCATCAGGTGCTCCTGTCCTCTACCTCAGCACAGCAGAGAGACACAGCATCAGGTGTTCCTGTCCTCTACCTCAGCACAGCAGAGTGACACAGCATCAGGTGCTCCTGTCCTCTACCTCAGCACAGCAGAGAGACACAGCATCAGGTGTTCCTGTCCTCTACCTCAGCACAGCAGAGAGACACAGCATCAGGTGCTCCTGTCCTCTACCTCAGCACAGCAGAGTGACACAGCATCAGGTGCTCCTGTCCTCTACCTCAGCACAGCAGAGAGACACAGCATCAGGTGCTCCTGTCCTCTACCTCAGCACAGCAGAGTGACACAGCATCAGGTGCTCCTGTCCTCTACCTCAGCACAGCAGAGTGACACAGCATCAGGTGCTCCTGTCCTCTACCTCAGCACAGCAGAGAGACACAGCATCAGGTGCTCCTGTCCTCTACCTCAGCACAGCAGAGTGACACAGCATCAGGTGCTCCTGTCCTCTACCTCAGCACAGCAGAGAGACACAGCATCAGGTGTTCCTGTCCTCTACCTCAGCACAGCAGAGTGACACAGCATCAGGTGCTCCTGTCCTCTACCTCAGCACAGCAGAGAGACACAGCATCAGGTGCTCCTGTCCTCTACCTCAGCACAGCAGAGTGACACAGCATCAGGTGCTCCTGTCCTCTACCTCAGCACAGCAGAGAGACACAGCATCAGGTGCTCCTGTCCTCTACCTCAGCACAGCAGAGTGACACAGCATCAGGTGCTCCTGTCCTCTACCTCAGCACAGCAGAGTGACACAGCATCAGGTGTTCCTGTCCTCTGTGAGAAATTTACATAGAATTCCTTTGGTTTATCAAATGTATTGTAAGGACAGGAAGGAGAGAGAGAGATTGTCACACTGCCTGAGGTGTCACATGAGCCACAGGAGGGGGCACATCCCCACATTGGAATGTATACAATCTTTAGATAAGCTGACATTTACTGTCCCCTCTGTTAGATCAAAGGGTCACTGTCCTGGGAAGACAGGACACATCAAAATATCAAAGAGTCCTTTATCTGTAAAGAAGATGTTTTATGACTGTTTGTAAAGGAAGGTAACCTCCTCTCTGTTCTGTACTTAAGGGGTAACAATTTAGAGTTTGTCAGAGAATGCTTTTGCCTTCTCTCCACGCTGCGTGTATTAAATGACATCTGATTCATACGCTGAGATCTGAAATTCTTCGGAGATTTAGCACTCTCTACTCGAAGGAGAATTTCCACGACATTTTGGCGACGAGGTTATGGGATGGACGCTTCGCTGACTGCCGCCTGCGCCTGAACTGAAGGAAACTGCCGGCAGGAAAAGTTCCACTCCGACAAACGGAGGATTGGATTCCACCTGAAATTCGGGCGCAGACGTGGCCAGCGGACGCTCCACAAATAAGTGAGTACAGCGTTTGAATCATTTGCTCAAATCTAAAAGCCTAGGTTTGACTTTCGTAATGTAAATCCTGTGTGGTAGAAAGCAAGTTATAACAGGTCCGCGTTATAGAGGCCTAAATTTCCATGTAAATCCTGAAAAAGAGGTATTGACTGTGTGAGTTTAAAAACGTCCGCGTCCAGAGGCGTCTTTCCATATAAAGCTGTGTGTTTATGGAAAGTTTTGAGGTAAAGGGCTCAATGAGGAGCGCCTTTTTATTTCCCATGTAATACCTGTGTGGTTTTGGGTAGAAAACGAGAAAAAAAAAAGAGAGAGAGGAGAAAAAACAAAAAACAAAACTGAAACGCAGCGCAAGGCTGTCAGCACTTAACGAGTACAACAGGCGAATTAATTGATTATTATATACCTACGGTGTGAAGAAAATTTCAAGGGATTGTAGATTTTCAGATGCTACTTACTGATGAGTAGATATTAAATAGTGGTCGACCGAAAACCTGATAACAGGTAAAATAAGAATATAATAGAATATAATAGAATAATATGATCTTATGTGAGCTACTGTAATAATGATATGATACAGTATACAATTATACGAGGCCCCACTATGATAAAATGGGCGTATGAGTGATATAAATATACGAAATAAGTATAAAGAATAAACTTTGTTGTGACATTCAGTGACGATAGTATACAGATTATATGCTATAAAAGGGTGCGTTGCTTGGAACGAATGTGTCATACAAACCACCTGGCTGAATAATTTGCTCAAAGTTAGTGTGTGATGTGATGAGATCCAACCATACACTGTATGGAAAGATCAGTGTGATTGTGAAGTTTTGTGTGAATGATAAGCCCATTGGAAGTTTAAGCAAATCTGTCCCAGTGAGTCACTAAAAAATATGAGGAACAAAATGGGGAAATTAATAAATGTATCTGACCCTTTTACAGGCTCTGCTGAATTAAGAGCAGACAAATGGGGAAAATGTGGTTCAGGATTTCAACTTTGGCATTTTATCACCTTTGAGGTTTTTCCACTTAAAGGCAAATTAAGCACAGAATGTTTTGAGATGGTGTAGAGTATGTTGAAAAAAAAAGGTAAAATGAAAGTAGGGAAGAAACAGATGGACTGATAAATTGTTTTTTCAAAATCAGTAGCACGATTGAAAGAAATGTGAGAAGAGGGTTTGAGTAAGAAAAGAAAGAGAGAAAAGAATGTAGGGCTAGAATTTATGAAATGGACCTCCTCCCTGCTGTCTCCACACCTACATCCTTTCAGCGACACCTTCTCCACATGTGGTCAAACACCCCAAGATGACTTCAAGAAATAAGGGGGGAAACAAATACACCCTGACTTTTCAGCCGCCTTCCTATCTCCTGAACTGCAACAAACTAACCTGCTTCTCCAAGAAAGACTTTTCTCCAATAGCAGATTCTGCTGACTGCTGGGTGCGGAGTGAAGATCACAGAGGGGATGATGTTCCCCTAACTCCATGCCAAAGCAACCAGGAATGCAGACTGTCATTGAGATCCAGAAGTGTTTGTATACAGGCCATACCAACTGAATGAAATGAAGGAGGTTGCAGAGGAGGCACCTGACAAAGACTGGAGTTTTTGGTCTGCCACAGAATCCTGGACAAGAGATTACAGTCTAATAACAAAAAGCAAGAGGAGACGAAGTCTGAATCCACATCCATCAAAGACTGATGATACAGAGGGAAGGAGATGGGAACCCTGAGTTTAATTGGAAAGAAAGGCGAGATCCAGAAGAATCCTGGCCACATGCACCACATGAAGGTGTCTGTTCATCCACCAGGACACAACCAGAGGAGACAGTGGAGGAAGGTCAGAGCATTTGAACAAGCACGTAGACATGAGCAAAATTAGACACAAGTACTGATGACACACACACACACACACACACACACACACACAGAAACACTGATTGACTGATAAAGACTAAAAAAATTGCTTCTAACACTATTAATAGCTTGAGGCTGTAAGCAAGTTAAATTTCTGGGGATAAAAGATGCAAAATTCCCTAAAGCTGTTGAAGTCAGTATTTTGTCATTCAGCCTACCATAAATTAAGGTGCCATTGTTGACTTCCTAAATCTCACCATGTACCTCCCCCATCTTGCCTGAAAGGAAAACAAATGGGGGGTGGAGATCATTAAAACACCTTTGGGTCATAAATGAAGCTGGTCAGCATCCAGCAGATGTTTTCTAACACTAATGTTAAACATTCTATCAGACTGGGTTTTTCAGTTATTGATTTAATAAATGCATATTCTAGCATTCCTGTTCATCCTGACTCACAGTTCTGGGTTGCTTTCACTATCAATGGTAAAATGTTATACTTGGATGCAGATGCCATAGGGTCTTCTTCTCCAATTTTCACTTTGGATTGCAGTAGAGCTGAAACTTATCATTAGCGGCCATTGTGTGTTAATACACTTGTTCAGTAGTTGACAATGTTTGTGCATATGTTTTCCTATGCAGGAGCATTGTCAAACTGAGACAGTGTTTCCATTTTAGTTTTCTGGCAGAAAACGATCCTAAATTTTTAAAGGAAACGTTGCAAATTCTCTTTAAAATGAAATGCGTTATTTTACTCCGGAAGATCATAAATTGGGTACCGATTACATCCTCAATCTTGGATGTTTTAAAAAAAATAAATAAATGATAATAAAAAATCTGCGAATTAAAATAAAAAAAAACGATTGCCTTATTGAATTTAGCAGGCTATTGTTGTCCATGGATTTGATAAAATTGTGGAGATCTCCCAACCCCTATATAATCACATATGGGGGTAGACATTTGGCCATGACTGACTTTTTGACTTGGACTCCTGACGCAGAGAAAGCTTTTACTGACTTAAAACAAGCTTTTTCGAGTTCCCCTTGCCTATAGCTACCAGACACTCCCACAATTTAAGTTTTTGTTTTGTATGTAATGAGTTTATGACTGAAAATTCTAACTCAGTCACATGGTGACAAACGACCTGTGGGATACTATTCAAAAAGAATGTCCACAACAGAGTGAGATATGGGTTGCATACCACAAGGCTGTAGCAGCTGCTACTGAAGCAGTGCTGGCCACAATTGATATTTTTGCTATGTGCCATCTTTAATGTACATGTCCCACATGCTGTCAAGTTTTTCGTTTACAGGAAAATCTGCCCACCTTAACCCAGCTAAACTGCTACACTAGCAAAATGTGTTGCTGACAATGACTCACGTAACTTTCTAAAAAAGTTCTGTCTTTTAACCCATAAATTTTGGTCCTGACAGCTCAAGATGGAGAATCATACCCCTGTCTGAAAGTGGTCGCCACGGTGTCAAAACCAACAGATGCTCTCTTTTGACACTTTCCCTCATTAACTTTAACTCTGTTTTCTTTGTAGATGATTCTGCTGTGAGAAATCCTACAGATGGATCCCCTTGTGTGTCATATGAAATATGTACTAACTATGATATAGTTTGAACGTACTCATATTCTAAATAACCTGTCTGCTCTGGCAGCTGTTTTTTCTTTTCCATTTTTAGGACCGGGAATAATATCACTGTACATACTGACTCTCAGTATGCATTTAATATGTCATGATTTCACACATTATAGGAAATCAAAATTTCTTACTTCTACAGGAACATCTAATGCTCCTAGAAGTCAAAATCATTAACCTTTTGTCTGCATTACTTCTACCTATGCAAATATAAAGCTCATACAAGTGCTAATGACCCAGTGTCACTGGGAAATGAAGCTGCTAAGACAGCTCATCAGAATCTAAATCAGAATACTGTATTTAAAAAATAAAATAAAATAAATAAATAAATAAATAAATAAATAAAAGTTGTTGTTTTCAGATACTCCGTGTAAAGTAAAATATAAATACAGCATGAGTGGAAACAAGTGCTAAGATAATGGGTAAATAAAACAGTAAAATACACTATAAAATGAAATGAGATAAAATATACAATAAAATAGTATGGTAATAAAGTAGACAATCTGAGCATATATACAATATACAATGAAATGGTTAGCGTTTATAAATAAAAATGAGAATAAGTAATTAACATTTGTTTGTCTGTTTCTATAAATAACCATATGAGTCCAATCATCAAGGCAAGGAGTGGTACAGTTTTAATGACCACAGGCAAGCATGACTTCCTGCTACTTTTTCACCTGTATACCCCACTCTACAAATGCTTTTATCTGTCTTTTAATAAAGTCTATCTGCTTCAAACAGGAGCTGATGATGTAGTAAAAATTCTATGGAAGTAGGAAAAAGTTTATTGAACTCCTATCTGAACTCTGGGTTGGTGTAAATGGCCTCCCAGTACGGCCAAACGCCATACTTCCTTCATTGCAAAGTTTGACACATGGTCTTGACCATGTATCAAAAGGGAGGATGTAGAATATTGTAAATAGATTATGGCATACGCCTGGATTTTCTACTTTTTTGCTAAAAACTTTGTTTTTTAAAAATGGTGTGATTTGTGAAACTTAAAATGTCAATAGAGGCGAAGCCTCTGTCAGCCCATCCAAAACATTAAGATCTTTTTTGAGCATTAAATTATGGATTTTATTCAACTCACTCCATGTAGTAGGTATAAATATTATTACATTATTGTGAAAAAAAATTTTCAAAAGAGATTGAATGATTTCCACGTAAATATGTAACAGTGATCTAAATCGCTAAATAATTGCTGAGGAAAATAATTGCCTGTAGATTTCTCCCCTAAATAAATAAATGAATAAATAAGTGAATAAGAAATAAGCAATTAATAATGAATCACATTTACAAATGATTAATAATAATAATAATAATAATGAGTAAGAAAATAAATAAATACAAGTAAATCATTTTTTATTCAAAAAACATCTCAAAAAACCTGCACATAATCTAAAAATCACATTGTGTTAGCTAGTGGAGGTGCAGTGGAACACGCTAACCAGACCTTAAAAACAAAATTGACTAAATTGATAGCAGAAACAGATATGTCACATAAGATGACTAGACTGTCTCCTTACGAGATAATCACTGGCTGTCCTTTGAAAATAATTAACACCCCGTTTCCTCAAAACAGGTTAACCCTCACCAAATTGGATGCTGATAGTTTTAAGATAGTGTTGTGCATTTAACCATGTTCTATGAAGATAATTTTCCATAGGTGAAAGCAGTCCTTCTGGAGCCTACTATGGTGCAAACTCCACAATAACCAGCCTGAAGACTGGACAGTGTTAAAAGAACCTGAGGAGGAAGCACTGGAGTCAACCACGGTGGACAGGACCACACCTGCCCACTGCTGTCCGGATAGCTGAGAGGGACACCTGCATACATGGATCGTAGTGCAAGCCTTTTCCGAGCCATGCCACTGAAGGAAGGACAACGACCTAACCTGCAGAGTGCTGAGAGAGGACGCCATTGGACGAGTATGACTGTGGTTCTCATCCTTGTTTTTGGTCAACACAATGGCCATTATCCTATCCTGTTTTTCAACGGAGAAAAAATTTAAAACCACCAACTGATTCACCTGCAGTCATCAAACACACTAAAATCATCCATATTGATACTCAGACACCCCATCTCTTACAGAAGGGTAAAAATGGACTGGTTGCAAGAGCAGAAGAAGACACAGAAGAACCGATGCAGGATCAAGCAATCCTGAAAGGACATAAAACTAAAACTTGACACAGAGCAAGTGATCAGGAGAAGAAGCGAACTGTTTTGAGAAAGAAAATGAGTGGAAGCCCTGGGTTTTTGATGCTGATGAACTCTTGGATGGAATGGGCTCCAGGAAACCCATATGATTCAAATGATGAGTTGATATAATTCTGTTCTTTAATACTAATGGTTTGAATGAATTTGTTTGTGTGTTTGTATTTTGTTTTTGTTTTTGTTATTCACAGTAGAAACTGATAGCTGTAAACATTTTGAAGCTGTTAAAAATTTATTTTCCTATTTTTGAAACTTTCAATGTAATTTCTCAAAATGTTGTGTTGACACTTTTGTGTCAAAAGGGAGGAATGTGAGAAAATTACATAGGCTTCCTTTTGTTATCAATGTACTGTAAGGACAATAGGGGGAAGAGAGATTGTCACACTGCCTGAGGTGTCACATGAGCCACAGGAGGGGGCACATCCCCACATTGGAATGTATACAATCTTTAGATAAGCTGACATTTACTGTCCCCTCTGTTAGATCAAAGGGTCACTGTCCTGGGAAGACAGGACACATCAAAATATCAAAGAGTCCTTTATCTGTAAAGAAGATGTTTTATGACTGTTTGTAAAGGAAGGTAACCTCCTCTCTGTTCTGTACTTAAGGGGTAACAATTTAGAGTTTGTCAGAGAATGCTTTTGCCTTCTCTCCACGCTGCGTGTATTAAATGACATCTGATTCATACGCTGAGATCTGAAATTCTTCGGAGATTTAGCACTCTCTACTCGAAGGAGAATTTCCACGACACCTCTACCTCAGCACAGCATCAGGTGCTCCTGTCCCTCTACCTCAGCACAGCAGAGAGACACAGCATCAGGTGCTCCTGTCCCTCTACCTCAGCACAGCAGAGTGACACAGCATCAGGTGCTCCTGTCCTCTACCTCAGCACAGCAGAGTGACACAGCATCAGGTGCTCCTGTCCTCTACCTCAGCACAGCAGAGTGACACAGCATCAGGTGCTCCTGTCCTCTACCTCAGCACAGCAGAGAGACACAGCATCAGGTGCTCCTGTCCTCTACCTCAGCACAGCAGAGAGACACAGCATCAGGTGCTCCTGTCCTCTACCTCAGCACAGCAGAGTGACACAGCATCAGGTGCTCCTGTCCTCTACCTCAGCACAGCAGAGTGACACAGCATCAGGTGCTCCTGTCCTCTACCTCAGCACAGCAGAGTGACACAGCATCAGGTGCTCCTGTCCTCTACCTCAGCACAGCAGAGAGACACAGCATCAGGTGCTCCTGTCCTCTACCTCAGCACAGCAGAGAGACACAGCATCAGGTGCTCCTGTCCTCTACCTCAGCACAGCAGAGAGACACAGCATCAGGTGCTCCTGTCCTCTACCTCAGCACAGCAGAGTGACACAGCATCAGGTGCTCCTGTCCTCTACCTCAGCACAGCAGAGTGACACAGCATCAGGTGCTCCTGTCCTCTACCTCAGCACAGCAGAGAGACACAGCATCAGGTGCTCCTGTCCTCTACCTCAGCACAGCAGAGTGACACAGCATCAGGTGCTCCTGTCCTCTACCTCAGCACAGCAGAGAGACACAGCATCAGGTGCTCCTGTCCTCTACCTCAGCACAGCAGAGAGACACAGCATCAGGTGCTCCTGTCCTCTACCTCAGCACAGCAGAGTGACACAGCATCAGGTGCTCCTGTCCTCTACCTCAGCACAGCAGAGAGACACAGCATCAGGTGCTCCTGTCCTCTACCTCAGCACAGCAGAGAGACACAGCATCAGGTGCTCCTGTCCTCTACCTCAGCACAGCAGAGTGACACAGCATCAGGTGCTCCTGTCCTCTACCTCAGCACAGCAGAGAGACACAGCATCAGGTGCTCCTGTCCTCTACCTCAGCACAGCAGAGTGACACAGCATCAGGTGCTCCTGTCCTCTACCTCAGCACAGCAGAGTGACACAGCATCAGGTGCTCCTGTCCTCTACCTCAGCACAGCAGAGAGACACAGCATCAGGTGCTCCTGTCCTCTACCTCAGCACAGCAGAGAGACACAGCATCAGGACTAATGGCTGACTGGACATCTCTTCTGACTAGTTCACAGAGGACCAGTTCAAATAAAAAAGCAGTTACACATTTCCCAAAAACAAAGATGGGAGAGTGTCAACATGACTTTTGTGAAAGAGTCTTAATCAATGTTGAAACAATCAAAAGAAGCTGGCTGATGTACTCAAACAGAAATGATAGCTCTCACTGCTTCTGCTGCTAAATGTTTTCTCCAAAATAATACAGACTGCAAGTGTCGATCCGCGAGTGTGACCTGACAGGCAGGAGATCCATCATTACTCTCCTGCCTGTCAGGTCGCACTCGGGGATCAAGTGCAAATCCGCTGACAACAGATAAGTGAGAGACGGCACTCTGAGGCTGAGAGATAATATGTTTACACAATGCCTTATTTATATTGTATTTTTATCACTTGTTTCTTTCTTCAGTTTTTATTTGGTGTGATATTTTTGACTTAAAAGAAATAAAAATCTTGAATACATACATGCAGTTTCTGTGTGAGTGTATGAACATTGATTGTGATGTAAGGGGGCGCCGGCTATGATCTTACCTAGGGCACCCAAATTACTCAGGGCCGGCACTGATAAAGTACAATAGTAGCCACAGCTGCCCTGGAGCAGACTGACAAAAACATCACCTCAAACATACAGCAGTCAGACACATTCATACGAGGCACGGTGGGTGAATTGTCTTGCCCAAGGACATGACGACTGTGACACAAGTGGCAAGGGCGGGGATTTAACCGCCAACCCTCTGAACATGGGAAAACCTGCTCTACCACCTGAGCCACAATCGCCTCTGCCAGTGATGTCACTCAGTGGCTCAACTGCAAAGAGAGAAGAATGTGGGGAATAAAGGAGGTGATCTCACTTCATTTGTTTTACAACTGTCCATAATGAGTCCAGTGTTAAGGGAGTGAGATGATAGACCACATGTTGCTTTGTGGGATATCACAAATATATTCCTTTTGCACTTATTACTGTACAAAACAAATGAGAAAGGTGAAAGGACACACACCTGGGCTGATCCAGTGGATGAAAATAAGAACATCAAACAAAATGCCATTGACTTTCACACATTGTGACCATTCAGTTAAAAAAGATCCATCATTTAGCATATCAGGCAAGTATTAACGTTGTGAACCCTCTCTGGCCTTCCTGCTAAAATGGGTGGCTGAATATAGTTAAAAGCAAATGAGAAATCAATAAAAACTAGCTGTGCTCAGACCTTTGCACCCTCCAGGTACCTCAGGATCATATTTATAGTGCCTATCACATCATAAACACCCCTGCCGTACCTGTAAGTGAATTTGAGCATTCCCTTGGACCGTGTGCATAATCACATCCATCACAATCTTATCAAATTATCTTTTATAATGAGAGAGGTGCGCGCCACAGGCCTGGAGTTGTTTAGTGTCTTAGGAGATTTTTTAGGGCACAGGATCACTAAAAGTATTCTTCCAAAGACCGAGAAAAACAATTATTATCATGTCTCTAATATGATGTATTCTGCTTATGTACCTGGTGTTGTTTGATGATTGGTGGTAAATTAGTGTTTGCAGTGGTGCAGAAATGTATCGCTGACTGTGTTGCTACTTGTGCTGACATTTTGATGTAAGACAAGTCATACAGTTGGAGAGTCATTCTTCTTATTATCTGAGAATGATGAGAAATAAATGTTTTTTTGCTGCCTTTTTCTGTGTCTTCTTGACTGCCTTTGATTACCAGCCATGACAGTGTGAGTTGGTAATGTTATCAGTGCATCTGTGTGTGTGTCATGGCAAAATGTGGTCCTGGAGACACCTTATGTATCAGAAACCAACACAGAGGCGATTTGGGGTATTTAATAAGTTCTCATGTAATATTGTAGCAATCATGACTGAGTTATCACGGGTCGGGTTGAGGGTGACGTGGCTGGTTTCTAACATGGTCTCTAGCTTTCACTGCTGTCCACATCTTTGTCCTGCTCTCACTGTAACTGACATGCTTCACATCGTGATTGTTGTTTTAAACTTGTTTTTTTTTATTGTTCTAGGTTGCCATCTTTACAAAAACTAGCCTCTTGGCCAGCTGTGGCATATTCACGGTAATGTTCATTATCTTCACTGTCCCTAAGAAATAAACTGAATACACATTGTGTCCACAGACTAGAGAGGATGTGTTTGGAGAATCTGATTATGTAAATCATGTAAGAATCAGAGTAGTTGCTGTAAGCCAGATGGGAAGCTTTGACAGGCTCAATGTGGCCCACAGACCACCATTTCATGATCGCAGGTATATATTTAATTATTCATTTAAAGGCAGAGAGCATTAGAAGCAACAATACAAAAAATGACAATAATTTCTTACCTGCTGCGGAAAGTTCTTAAGGAATGTCGTCTGGTGAGAATCTGCTGCAAAACACAAGTCCTTTCATTTTAAAATAAACTTTAAAAAGAAAATGAGACTGACTGTAAACGGTAAAGGCTCCTTGTTAGTTCCTCAGCTGGACTGTAGGATAGTTTCTTTTTTTAAGGGTTTAATGTTCAGGCTTCATGTTGTAAAGAGCTGATCAAAGTTCACCAGTTTATGGCCTTGATTACAAGAACAGACTTGATATCAAATCTTATGCAGGCTACATCAATTTATAGGTAACTTATCAACTTTTATAGCAAATTCGAAATCAGATATTCAAACACTGTCTCTGCTGATTTTAGTCCATTAAATTATTCCCTTAAAAACAATAAAAAATAAAATGACAAACTAGAGGTTCTCATGTGATGAACTAAACATATTAAAAGCTATTACTTTTATCTATTAATAAAATCAATAGCACCAAACAGTTCAATATGACTCATACTTGTTCTTCTTTATGTGTCTATGTCTCCTTTGTCCCCCGTGCCATCAAACTGTTGAACTCCTCAGTAGGGGGAGGAGGGCGACCAGGCGAACACAGAGAGACTGAGTGACAGGGAGGAGAAGAGGTCTGCCAACTGTAACTATAGACATGCTGGACTGTTCATGAACACAACGTACAATAACCATGTCCAATAAAAACAGGACCTTAACAGATACTGTGTACCTGTTTACAGTTTTACACATGTGTATGTGTGTGTATATATATTCATATATTCAATTTCCTTGCGGGAACCTCCCAAATGGATGAATAAGGTTGTCTAAGTCTAAGTCTGTTTCTAGATTATCCTCCTGCTCACAGATCAGAGACTCGTAAAGTTCTCCCCTCGGCTCAGAGAGTCGTCCTGATGTGAAGTCCGCTCCAGATTCAGCCTGATGTCAAGATTTTCTAATCTTAGAACATAAAAATGAAACCTGATCAGCTCAGATAGACTGATGGGCCCTCACAGCTGAAACATTAAAGGGTTAGTTCGCATCCTTTCAGCACTTTAATGCATCAGTAATAACAGTTATATGAAATCATACATCAGTCAAAAATAAAAACGTGCCGCCAGATGACTTTTGTATCAATTCGCAAAACAGATTTAGCCAAAAAAAAAAAAGAGAGAAATGCGAAAAAACACACAGAGAACATCTTAAAAAAAATAAAACTGCAATCCTGACAGTGGCCACCATGAAAATTTGAAGCAAAGCTGAGCGGCAGGCTCCGTGACCTGACTGGTACCTGACTGGTACCAAGTGACAGTCTCTGAGAAATTTTGCAAAATAACGTCTGAATTCTGAATTGTGAACTGTCATAACTCTTTTTTTCTTATTATATCTCATATTTTATCTAAATATAACATATTACAGTAAACAGTGTGATATTTCATGGAATACACTTTAATATTACCTGTAGTATCAGAGCTCTGCAGTAGAGTTCATAGTTCCCATTCAACCTGAACGCAACATACGTCCAGGTCAGGTGGTGGTTTCTGATTGGCTCTCTGACCGGAAGTGATAAGCGGCTCGGTGCTCTGACAGAATGAAAGTAGTTCCCCTCCTGCAGAGCGAGTTATCATGAGATGACTCTGTGTTCCTCTGAGTTTAGTTACATTTCAGTGGCTGGAGACAAAGTTTGAATGGAACAAAATAAAGTTTTATTAAACACTTTCACGCAGTTTGTTCTGTTCTGTCTCATCGTCCTGACGGCGGAGCAGCTGTCAGATGACGGAGGCGGCTGGTGAGTCTCAGCAATAAACTGACTTCATTTTAAAATATCATGTTTGTGATTTACATGTTTGAACTTTGTTACAAAATCAGTTGCACGACTTGTAAAATGTCGCCTAGCTTAGCCCTGATACCCGCTACTCTGACTGAACCTCACACCAAACTCCATTTAAAATACTGCCACTTTAACGTCCAACTTGTCCAGCACGTCACAGAGGTTTTGGGGGCCGAGATTTAGATAATCTCAGGTGATGAACTTGAATGGGGAATAAATTGCATTTGAACTTAGCCGAAATGTTTATGACCACTGTTCAAGTAATTTGACAAAATGTTTTATGAACTAACTACAACTAAACTCTTCTTCGCTTGACTCTAAATTAAAAAACCGTAAAAGTTAAATGAAGTTTTGTATGGCAGTGATGGAAAGTGACCCCTTGTTCTGATCTTCATGTCTGTGTTCAGGTCGTTGAATTCAGATTTCAGTCTGCAGGATGAAGGTCCCTGTAACATCGACGTGTTGGACAGCTCCTCACTGTCACACCAGCAGTTCATCGAGAGGTAGATGACACGTTTCCAACAGCTGGATGATGAATCCACTGAAAGCTGATCAATAATATCAGGATATTAGATACACTTGTGTTTTTAAAGAGGAAAAAACTCCAGTACAGTGAAGTGATGTTCAGTTTATCAGCTATTCTGAAATGTATTGATGAAAAATAATGAAATATTTCTCCTCAAGGTTGGTTGAGGCTGAAAACAGCTAGTGTCACCATGGAAACCATCCACACCACACAGCAACTTAAACATCCAGGCGACAAAATCACTTTAGTATCAGTTAATCCACCGATTCATTTCTCCATTGAACAATTGTTCCATAAAAAGTCCTGAAATGCAAAAAAAAAAGTCACCATATTCATCAAAATTGTTGCCGAGCAACCCGAGTTGCAACGACAAACCAATTAATTGATTATTTAAATTTCCAACTGTCTCCAGCCTCCTAAATGATAGAAATTGCTCCTTTTCTTATTATATTAAAGTATTTTAAATTAAATGTTGATGTATTAAATAGATGAAGTCTAGGACGACACTTTTCACAGTTTTCTGATGTTTATATGACATCATAAGAGTGTTCTTAAAGTATCTACAATAGAGCTGCAACCATTAATTGATCGATTGCTGGATTGTGAATGAATCAACAACTCATTTGATAATCAGATTATCACTCCTTCGATAAACTGATAGTAAACTGAATATCTTGGGGACAAAACAAGACGTTTGAGGAGGCTGATCAACATTTTTCCCCATTTTGTGACATTTTATAGACAAAACAATGGATCAATTATTGGGCAATGAATATAATCAATATGTTGCAGCCTGACCTCGGCAACCACCAACAAAATGAAATCAGAACGGATAAAAGGGAAAATAAAATGATTGTTCTCCGGGACTTTCATTACAATCTGGACAGAGTTTCTTTCGTGTTTCTGTTCATATTCACACTCTGATAAACACACGAGCACGTGAAGTTCACAAGATTTAAAAACCTTTGGTTGGATCTTTGTGTGAGCGTGTGTCGTCTCACAGCTGCTGACCAGGTGTTTCTGTGTGTTCAGGTACGCGTACAGCCGCCCGGTGATCCTCAGAGGTCTGACTGATAACACGGTACGTTACTGGATCAATCATTGACTGCATGTTGAAACACTAACGAGCTGCAGGAAGTCACATAGCTGCGTTTGTGTTGTGAATGTTTTAATTAGTGTGTATGAAGTGAAAACCCGCCCACTGACCCACTGACAGGTGGGGATGATTGACAGGTCTGTGGTGGGTCATCAGATAATTGTGATTATCAGAACAGAGACACATTTTTGTATTTCTAGAATAAAGAAATGAGGTTTTGTATGAAAGAACTAAAGATGAACTCTCTCAAACTGAAGCTGAAAGATCCAAAGTGCTTTTAGAAGACAGAAACAGAACTTTTTCAGAGTGTTATTGTAGAGTTTTGAATTCTGGACTTAAACAAACTGACTTTGTTGTAGAAATTCAGGTCGCTGTGCTCCAGGTGGAGCTTACTAGAAGAATATGGGGACCGGCGGGTTCGGCTCAGCACAGCGAACACTTACTCTTACCAGAAAGGTACGCACGACTAACACTCCCTCTGCTGCGACGGCCTGAGAGGAATCCTGCATGAAGATTAATTATCCACATTTATCTAACGAGCAAACGCTGAGCGACTGTCTGTCATCACTCTGTTTCAGTGGACGTCCCGTTTCAGGAGTACGTGGATATTTTACTGAGGCCTCAGTCTGCAGACGCCCTCGGCAGCGGTGAGACCAATGTTCTGTTCGACCTGATGAGTGAGGAGAGAAGGTGTCCTGGTTTGGTTGTGAAGCTCTTTAATTTGTATTTTTGATTTTGGGCCGAAATTGATTAAACCTGAAAAGTTCTTACTGAAGACGTAAACAACACGTCAAATATTCACGTCTGTCAAAATACTGAAGTAAAGATATTGTGTTGAAATAGTACTTTGTTATGGAATTGGTGATACATTATTTATTTTAATGCTCTGTTGGCTCTGATGCAGAATGTAATCTGTAAAGTAACTAGTAACTAAAGTTAACAGATAAATGTAGTGGAGTAAAAAGTACAATATTTCCCTCCAGAATGTGTTGGAGTGGAAGTATAAAGTGGCAGAAGAGGGAAATACTCAAGTACAAGAACCCCAAAATGGTGAAAGTACGATGCTGGAGTAATTTAATGACTTATTGATTAGGAGAGAAATACAGAACAACAGCAGACGTTTCCCTCCAAATCAAAAGAATTGATCAACAGGAATATGAGAACAACAGACAGACGTGTGAACATGAATGAAAGTGGATCTCTTGTCCTGACAGTTGATGTTATTTTGCTCGTGTCTCTCTCCTGCAGACACGCTGTATTTCTTCGGAGACAACAACTTCACGGAGTGGCAGAGTTTGTTCGATCACTACGAGTCTCCGCCGTATGTCCTGCCGCGCACCAGCGGAGCGTACAGCTTCGGGATCGCAGGTCAGTTCATCAAACAGCTCTGTGAGACTCTGAGAGAGGAACCGGACCGAGAGGAGAACTCTGAGCCGACCTCGGTGTCAGATTCTGCAGAATTTAACTTTTTCTCTCTGAACTTCAGAACTTAAATTTCAGTTTTATCCTGTTTGAGCTGTAAAAAGTTCTGACATCCAAATACGTCATCATGGACGGACAGTGAAGGAGTCAGCTGCAGCTTCACCCTCAGATCTGTTCTGTGTTCAGGTCCAGGAACAGGAGTCCCGTTCCACTGGCACGGGCCCGGTTACTCTGAGGTCATCTACGGACGGAAGGTGAACACCTGACTTTTCTTTCCTTCGTGTCTTTTCCAGAATCTGACAAATGAACACAGATAAACTTGAACGATGTGTTTGTGATCACACAGCGCTGGTTCCTCTACCCGCCTCATCAGGAGCCTCATTTCCATCCGAACCGCACCACCCTGTCCTGGCTGACCGACACCTACCCCCACCTGCCCGTGGAAGAAGCTCCGCTGGAGTGCACCATCAGACCCGGAGAGGTAACTGTTCATCGCTACACAACAACTCAGACGACATGAAAACATCTTGTCTAATCATTTCCTGGATGTTCCTCCATCAGGTGTTGTATTTCCCCGACCGCTGGTGGCACGCCACTCTCAACCTGGACACCAGCGTTTTCATCTCCACCTTCCTCGGCTGAGCTTCACCTGTAGCTCAGAGTTCATCTCATCAGATTCATCAGTTTGTTCCTCTGAGTGACGGCAGGAAAAACTCAAGTGAGACGCAGGAACATTCCAGGTGTTTTAAAATTAAACCATGTTTCATAATGATGATCATTAATAATTAAATACTGTGTATTTTATGATCAAAGAAGCTGAAAGAGACGTTCCTGCTGACCGTCACACACACAGTGACAGATAACAGAACATGTTTTTCTTGTGGGACCAACTGTTGAAGGAAATACATGTGAGAATTATTGATCTGTGTCATGATATTGTTTCATAATCAGTTGAACTGTGTTGACATAATAAAGCACAAAACATCTGATCCAGTCAGTGTTATCTCAGAAATAAAGATGTCTGCCTCCTGGGAAGGATTTCTGTGTTTTCTCCCGACAGATAAAGAGCTGAAGGTCATGAAGCATCATGTGTCTGCTGTTTTTATTTGATGGGATGTGAGCTGATGTCTGAACCACAGCGAGCCTGCAGAGTTATCAGAGTTCATCCTGAGGGGAGCATGAACGTCTGACCCCGTGTCACTGTCACAGCTTTCTGTTGGACGATCCACTGTCCCAGGAATAATTACAGTAAATGATAATAATGTTAGTTTAAGACTATTTTCCGATCTAAAATACTGGAAAGAAAAGGAAACTTGATAATCAGACATTGAAATGTGAAATAAACATGAAAATCCCCAAATCTCTGTTAGGTGAAGGGTGAATATAATATAGTTTATTATTATTGATGTTATTATTATTGTTTCGAATACTTTTTTGTGTTATTCTTTATTTTGTCTTGTGTCATTGTTTATCAATCATGTGGTCAGTTTCCTTCTTTGTTTTTGACTCTCGAGCTACTTGAACAAGTCAATTTCCCCAGTGAGGATCAATAAAGTCTCATTATAAATAAATAAAAAACATGAATTAATACATAAAATGAAAAAACTGATTATCAGATCTGATATTCAGCAGTTCTCCATATGGAGTATTTCTCTGGAGCAAAAAATTCTAAATTTGCCTCCAAACTTAGTGAGTGGAAGAAGAATGTAACATAAATTAAATACAAGTAGAAGTATCTCAGTACATCAGCACAGTTATTGATTGTACCTATTTACATTCCATCACTGCTCATAACAGAGATGATGCTGATAATTGGATGTAATGGAGATAAAATTGTTATTAAATCTGGTTTTTGCTCCAGTTCTCCAGAAAGTTCTCAAACCGACCAGAAACGTCCTCTTGTTACGTCATCACGCCAGGTTGCTAAACATAGATACGTCAAGCGTCAAAGCGAATCAGGAACATTCCCGCTTTGAATCATATCACCTTCAAAATAAGACAAAATCGCGTTGTTTGGTAATTACTTACACGGCTTTTAACGAGACGTTGTTTTATTTTGAAATAGTAAACAGGAAGTAGTATCTGTCATGGCCGCTGTCTTGACGGTGTTGTAGTGAAGCGTCTAGAAACAACCAGACTGAGTCCAGAGGTATAAATCTGCTGCTCTGAGAGCGGAGAGAGCAGCAGACTCAGATCAGAGAGCAACAGAGCAGCTGACGATCCAGAGAGGAAGAAGAAGAACATCATCTTCATCACACTCAACACTCAGCGCTGAACTGTGAGTACAACACTTCAGAAAAGTCGTTTATATGAGAGTTTGATGCTTCAATGTTTGGTAAACTTATTTTGAAGGACTGTAAGTGGAAGAACATTTCACCAAACTCCAAATGAATAACCATCAGATTTAGGTTGCAATGGTCGTCAGTCATGTCAAACAAATTTAAACTAAGAGATTGTGATGTATACAAAAATAATTAACCTCCTCACAAAATTTCGGCATTGAAATAATAACTCATATGATTGTTATTAAGACATGTAGCCACTGATCAGTTAAAGGGACTAGATCGTAAAAATATCAACCTCAGGAAATAGAAATATATCATCTGTAACAAATGTTATAAATTCATTCATACATGTTTTTTTCCTTGAGGTTTTGATACCCAGTTTGATATCCATGCCTATACTGTAACACTTCACCAAACTCCATCTGAATAACTGTCAAATTTAGCCCGCATTTATCGTCAGACCTATCAGACTAATTTAAAGTGACTTTAGTTATCAATAAAAAAATATCATGAATCTCTTCTCAATAATTCGGCAATGAAATAATTGCCCAGATGTTTGACAATGGCACTTAAAGCCACTGTTAACAATTTGCAATGCTGTTAGGTACTACTTTTGAGACAGAGCTCTGTATTTATTTTTATTTTTTTTAAATATGCTCTTACAGAAGCATTAACGGTTGTTGGTATTTAATTTTCTGACATTCCTTTCCGTTTTTTGTCTCCACATCATTAGGACACAAATTCAAACAATCTAGATGGCTCCAGCTAAAGGTGTAGCGATCGGCATCGACCTGGGCACCACCTACTCCTGTGTGGGGGTGTTCCAGCACGGAAAAGTAGAAATCATCGCCAACGACCAGGGCAACAGGACCACCCCCAGCTATGTGGCGTTCACTGACACCGAGAGGCTCATCGGGGATGCGGCCAAGAACCAGGTGGCTCTGAACCCCAGCAACACAGTGTTTGATGCCAAGAGGCTGATTGGAAGAAAGATGGATGATCAGGTGGTTCAGGCTGACATGAAGCACTGGCCCTTCAAGGTGGTCGGAGATGGAGGGAAACCCAAAATTCAGGTGGAGTACAAAGGGGAGGACAAAACCTTCTACCCTGAGGAGATCTCCTCCATGGTCCTGGTGAAGATGAAGGAGATTGCTGAGGCCTACCTCGGCCAGCAGGTGTCCAACGCAGTCATCACAGTCCCAGCGTACTTCAACGACTCCCAGCGGCAGGCGACTAAAGACGCAGGCGTCATCGCGGGACTGAACGTCCTGAGGATCATCAACGAGCCGACTGCAGCCGCCATCGCGTACGGTCTGGACAAAGGCAAGACAGCAGAGCGTAACGTCCTGATCTTTGACCTGGGCGGAGGCACCTTCGACGTGTCCATCCTGACCATCGAGGACGGCATCTTTGAGGTGAAGGCCACAGCTGGAGACACTCACCTGGGCGGAGAAGACTTTGACAACCGCATGGTGAACCACTTTGTGGAGGAATTCAAGAGGAAACACAAGAAGGACATCAGCCACAACAAGAGAGCCTTGAGGAGGCTGCGCACAGCTTGTGAGAGGGCCAAGAGAACCCTGTCGTCCAGCTCCCAGGCAAGCATCGAGATCGACTCCCTGTTTGAGGGCGTGGACTTCTACACCTCCATCACCAGGGCTCGCTTTGAGGAGCTGTGCTCCGACCTGTTCAGGGGAACATTGGAGCCGGTGGAGAAAGCCCTGAGGGACGCCAAAATGGACAAGGCGCAGATCCACGACATCGTCTTGGTCGGAGGCTCCACCCGAATCCCCAAAATCCAGAAACTCCTGCAGGATTTCTTCAACGGCAGGGAGCTCAACAAGAGCATCAACCCAGATGAGGCGGTGGCATACGGTGCCGCAGTCCAGGCCGCCATCCTCACAGGCGATACCTCGGGCAACGTTCAGGACCTGCTGCTGCTGGACGTGGCGCCTCTGTCCCTGGGTATCGAGACCGCTGGAGGAGTCATGACATCCCTGATTAAACGCAACACCACCATCCCCACTAAACAAACACAGGTGTTCACCACCTACTCTGACAACCAGCCCGGGGTCCTCATCCAGGTCTACGAAGGGGAGAGAGCCATGACCAAGGACAACAACCTGCTGGGCAAGTTTGAGCTGACGGGAATCCCACCTGCTCCACGAGGGGTCCCACAGATCGAAGTCACCTTCGACGTGGACGCCAACGGCATCCTGAACGTGTCCGCGGTGGACAAAAGCACCGGCAAAGAGAACAAGATCACCATCACCAACGATAAGGGCCGTCTGAGCAAAGAAGAGATCGAGAGGATGGTGCAGGAAGCCGACAGATACAAAGCTGAGGACGACCTTCAGAGGGAAAAAATTGCTGCCAAGAACTCGCTGGAGTCGTACGCCTTCAACATGAAGAGCAGCGCGCAGGACGACAACCTGAAGGGCAAACTGAGCGAGGAGGAGCAAAAGAAGCTGATTGAGAAGTGTGACGAGACCATCAGCTGGCTGGAGAACAACCAGCTGGCTGATAAAGAGGAGTTCCAACACCGGCAGAAAGAGCTGGAGAAAGTGTGTCAGCCCATCATCAGCAGGTTGTATCAGGGAGGAACGCCTGCAGGCAGCTGTGGAGCGCAGGCAGGAGCCGGCTCCCAGGGGCCCACCATCGAGGAGGTGGACTAAAGTGGCCCTTCATGTGGACTCTGATCACTGGGACTGTTTGGTGTTCACAAGTTTGGTCTTTGGTTTAAATTATTTGTATTTGAATGTAGCCTTTGCAATGATAACCTAATTTTCCTTTGGGGATTAATAAAGTTATCTGTCGATCTAAAGACGTTCCATGTAAAGATTTTTAATCTGTATCACTGCTGCGGTCACTTTTTTTCATCATTGTATTTTATAATAAATGTTCTGATGAGGTAATAAACATTTGGATGATCAGTGCCATGTTAATGTTTTTTTATCTGCATCGCTGGACTTGAAGATAAGAAACATATTTTTGTAGCTGTTTTCATTTTTTCTCTTTTTTCATGCTTTGATTTTTTATTGTTTAATGTTCAAGACATTAAAAGACAAAGTAGAATGTGTCTGATGTGTAAACAGACTTGACGGTAATGAGAGAAACAATAAAACACTGATAGTGGGAGAAGAAAACTGTCCAGATGTTTGTGGGTGTTCTTTCATCGATAATGTTAAGGGTTAGGGTTAAAGATGAACAATCAAGGCTTTTGACAGCTGGCTTGTCTACATGTTTAATACTGTTGTGCTGCTGGACTTCACAATAAAGATGATTGTTTAATAAGTTTTTGTGTCTTTTGGTTTTTTATCTTTATTTTTCACTTGAGTTGGTGATGCATTTAACATTGAGCCATCAGAATTTGACATGAAGAGAAGAGAAAACACTTGATGAGAGTCCATAGTTGTTTCATATATCAAAATAAATATCAACATGTTTTCCAATTCTCCCTGAAGATTGTTTGGCCTTTCCAACAATGATTCTTCTTAATAAACAACAACATGTCAAAATGAATAGATAAATAAAACCCTCTGTAATCCAAGCATTTGTAGATTGTACAAAAAGAGATAAATTATGAACCTCTTGTGAATGTGTTGAATGCTGCCTGCAGTTCACAGAAACACCACTAGATGTCACCATTTCACTACAGATTTGGCAGATTACCTCACTGTCCTTGCTCTATTTCTATTTTTTTATATTTTATTTAAGAAAATATGACACTTAATTTGTTTGTCTCTAGATGTGTATCCTACGGTGACATCACTGAATGTACTGTGACAATAACCATCAACAGACATCCAGGAATAAATGTTAGTGAGTGAACATGAAACTGCTCTCAGGTCAGGATTATATTTTACAGGCGACATGTTATTTTCTTCAGTTGTATCTTAGCTGAGAATAGTTAATTCGAGAAAAAAAAATAGGTTACTATACTGATACATTTTATAACAGTAAGCAGCTGATTGCTGATGTTTGTCCTTTTCTCGTTTTCAATTCAACATTTTCATCATCAACACTGAACATCTTCAGATTACAGAGTTTCTATTCACTGCTGCGCTAAAGATATATGGAGTCCCTGTAAGAATAATCATTAAATCAAGCCTTCGAGCCTTTGTACCAGAGTATTAATATTATCTAGGTCGATTTATTTTTACCCTTTTATTTGTGAAGCGGAAACCTCGCCGGAAATAGAACGCATCAGTTTCCGGTCACCGCTTCAGTCCCGCCCCACCAGTCTGTGCCATCTTGTATTTAGCAAGAACAAAAACGGTGTCAGAAACAAGTCCAGCCTCGGGATGGGGCGCAGGCTGTAGGACGGATTCTCGGAGTTTATTTTAATACGGTCCGGTGTGACGGGACAACATGCTCGGAAGTGGGGCGCCGCGGAGACACATCAGCCACACCCCGTAGAATAGCTAATGTTACCGTTAGCTTGCGAGCTATCAAAGCTAAGCTAGCCAATTAGCTAAGGCTAGTAACCCAGTAACGCAGGAGAGACAACTGGCGAGCTTAAAGTTTCTGCTCGAGCCAGCTTCATTAGCAGTGTGCTTTCTGAGAGCTTAATCTATTTCGCTGCTGCCCTGAAACCAGGAGGGACTTCGGTGGAAATGGGCCAAACGTCGTGCTGATTGTCTGCTGAGAGGAGACTCGGGCTATGAGGATAGAGGCTCGCTAGCTTGGCTGCTAACAGTTGTTTTTCGTTCCAGAGCGGAACCACAATAAGCCGCGGTAAGTGATGCTACATTTAGCTAGCTGCGGTGCTAGCTCATCTAGTTAGCCGTTCCAGGGGTTTTCAAACTTGGGTCCGGGGACACCCTGTGGTCTTTGATTTGTTTTCAGATGCCCTCAGTAAAATGAAAAAATATGTTAAAATAGCTGCGGCTAGCAGTTAGCTTAGCAGACCCTGATGGGTCGTTTTATCGGCTTTTACTCAGTTAGCAGAATTTATCGCTATTTTTCTTTATGCCGAACAACCGAGATAGAAAATTCAGTGATAAGTGGAGAACAAAAACGACTTCATCGAAGTAGACAGACATTATCTAACAGTGTCCTGTGGATTATGTGCCTTTTCTATCTGGGGTCTGTAGATCACCCCTGCTAAAAAAAAGACAAAGTAACATTAGCGCCTGCTGTCATGAAGTGTTAGCTTCGCCTTCATAAACATTTATCAGCATTTGCTAACATTAGCACGTGAAGAAAATGGCTAATTTAGAAATAAACTGTGTATGGTTTTATCTGATGCAGCTGTTTACATCCAGGTGGAATGAGTCCTCGATTTTAATGAGCTACTTTGACCACAACAAAGGAAAATCCATCCTGTGATCAGTTGAGCTGCTGACAGGATGTTACAGGCCGGTCCAAAACATTTATCACCAGCTGGATAACACTCATGTCTTTTGATGAGGAATTCATCGGGGGTGGTTTACAGTTTATTTGTGGTGCTGCAATGCCCAAACAAGACTTACTTTATAGATCTGAGGTTTCATTTTTAGGGCAGAGGTTGATGCAACGCTTATGTAAACCTCAAATCAAAGCCTCACATGTTGAGTGTTCCTTTTTCATCCCAAGTAACTGAGCAGAGATTCAGTTTGATATGGAGACGACGTCTGCCTGCAGGAGAATTGGTATCAAATCACAGAAAAGCATTCAGTTTCCCTTTGTATGCTCCCACAGACGTGAGACGAGCCTCAGTACCACAGTTAAGAGACAGAATGTATTTGTTGTCATAGTGATGCAGTTTGTGGATATTTCAGTTTTAATGTCAAGGCACAAACTTTTCCACAAAGCTTGGACCACGCCCGCTGAACACTGTTGATGCCTCCCGGCCTGTGATCAGACTTCTTTACTTTAAAATCACATCAGTTTAGTTTATAAGTGGTGCTGTTACTGGTGCTAATAAATGCTTATATACCCACTTTGTATGACTGTTTCACACGTTCACAACAAAGAGCTTGTGTTATGCAAAACTGTTTCCAAGTGCGGGCTCAGTTCAGCCATGTGATCTCGGCCATTCGGCTCCACTGACACACCAAATTTCACGTCACGTCTGAGGCTTCGTTTCCCTTTTCCCTCCGCTGTTCTTCAGTGTCTGAGGCTGCCTTCAAATGCAACTTCATTCAACTTGTGTGAGTTTGTTTTTTCCACATAGGAAGTTGGGGAAACTTGCGTCCCCAGAGTTGTGTGTCTGAACTTGTGAGAACAACCGCGCTCTCTGGAAAATAGCTAAAATGGAACCGCAAGATGGCTTCTTGTTTAAAAATGGAGAATGATTTGGTGTTTTCTGCTTTTCACCGTGAAGCTGAGGAATCAGAAAATGGTTGACATCAATAGTGACGATCCGCTGTGTACTTCTTTCTTTTTAAACACCAGCCTGCTCCTGTGTCATCGTCCACGAGCTCGGGTTTTCAGAGAATTTCCATTTAGTCATGAATACCACAACACTGGGTCATTAAAGGACTAGTTCACCCACAGATGTAAATCAGTCATTATGTCCTCACCGCCATGCTAACACTAACCCCGACAACAGGGCTGCAGCATTCTCCTAAACAACTGACGAAGCTGGGGACGTGTTTTAGAATGTAAAAGAAACAACAAATTAAACCATAAAATGCCTCCATACTGCTCATTTGCTGTAAGTGTAAGTGTCCAGATGCTCCGAGACTCAAACTGATTTGAAAAGACATTATTCACACCCTGGATGTGCGGTTGAGCTCCTGCACCCACCTCAGACGGGCTAACGCTAACTCATGTAGCCGAGCAGCTACATTAAAGATGGTTTGTGATGTCGGGGCTTCAGCAGACTGTGATCACAGCAGAACATTTCTATGTTTTTTGTGTTTCTCAGTTTTAAATCAAGTCTCAGCTGCTTCAGTTTAGCAGAATGCTGCAACTCTGTTTTACTGTGAAGCTCCAGAACTGTTCTGTGGACTACGACACTTCATGTGACCTGATTACATAATGACTTTTGAATTTACATTTCTGGGTGAACTGATCCTTTAATATCACGACCCTATTTGAAAGCGGCACTTACTTACTTGTTTATTGTGAAAACAAATAGTGCAGATGATAGAAAACTGGAGAGTAAAGATTCCTGTCGGATCAGAACCAGTAACATCACAGTTACTCAGTTTAGGCTTCAGGCAATCAGGACGCCCCATTTCTCTCATTCTAATTAAAGAAAACTTGTTGTTCTTCTTTCTCTCTCTCTCATTTTTCGTCCTGCTTGTTTGCTCCTGACTGTAGACGGCTGCTGCAGGCGTCTGAGTCCTCGTCTCGGACTGAACACCATCAGGACACTGAGTGCCACATTATATATGATTGGAAATTGGTTCACTGCGTTCTGAAGAAATGTTGTGTTGGGGGTGGGAGGGTGATAATCGGTCTCCTCGTCTAGCGCAGATTTACTCGCACGTTTACACAGCAGCGCTTTAAAGGGAACAAGCCCGGCAGTCCTGCATTAAACAGGGACCCCGAGGCCGTGTGTTCATGCATTCAGACTCACAGAGGCCCGGTTCTGTTGCCGGCTCTCCTCAGGGCTCCAGCTGACACTCGAGGATGAGCAGCTACATTAACCCCATTATGAAATGATGTTGCTCTCATCAATAACCTGGCTCCGTGTGCCGGCTGAGGACACATTCTTGATCTGCAGCTCAGTGCGGCTCGTCATGTGATGATTCAAGTCAGACAGTGAAGAACTTGTCAGTTTTGCCCTGCATGTAATAAAATGGCGTGTATGTATAGATGCTTCTTACTTCGTATCTTACACTCTTGTTGAGCCTCCCTGTTATTAAGCAGGACGTCCTCCATCACATGACTCGAAACAAGAAACGAGGAAATGAAAAGAGAAATGTAATAACTGATCAGCTGATAGTGAAGCTGCTACAGATTGATAGTTTATTTTAACAAAGGATTATTTATTGTTGTTTTATCTGTGTGTTGTTTCCTTGATTGCTGGATTCATTGTTTGGTCTTTAAAATGCCAGAAAATTGCGAAAAATGTTGATCAGCTAAAGATTTTCAGTTCACTGTCAGAGGAGACAGAAACAAGCTGACAGCAGCGTTTTGTTCCCTGTAACAGACCATAAATATCAACTTCATCATCTGAGATTATTCCTGTTGCCAGCATTATTTGTGATGTCTGTTTTTATTTCAATGTGATTGAGTCTGTCCGTATTTTGTGGCTTTCAATTTGTCTGAATTGTAAATTAAGAATTGTGTTTAATCTCCACACTGTGCTCAGAGTCTGAAATCAATATTCAGAATAGTTGGCAGTTAGTTTTAGTAAACTCTCAGTGCAGATCTACCAGATAATTCTGTCCGACATGAGATTAACTGATTTAAAGGACATACTGGTGAGAAAAGTTGATTTCTTGTCTTATTCACAACTTGTCAAATAATGAGGCTTGTGGATTATTAGACGGGCCGGCCCTTTAAGTTTTCCTGGATTCAGGGGAAGTTGTTTGAGTGATATGAAGGCAAACATTCATTGATCACTCTGGTCAACAGACGTGCATTGATTGATGCACTCCCAACAGATTCCCCCGTCATTCCAGTTTGATTGTTTCTCAGTAAAGCTGCTGAGGTTGATTCGGGGAAATCCCTGTAATTCTTCATATATTCAGCAGAAAAACAAAAAGCAGTGTCAGTTCTTCTGATGTCACGCAGCTTTAATAAGTGCATATATTTAATCTTCTGGAGTAATTATCTGCTCAAGTTATTGATTTTAATTTGCATTTTCTGTCAGAAAGTGTGACTGTTAATGTCCCGGTCAGACTCTGTTAGCTGACGTGTTGTTATTCTGGAAACCTTCGCAGCATTTACGTACGTTCACTTAATAATTGAGATCATGTTGTAAAAACCAGCTGCCATTTTGTCGGCTCCACATCAGTTCTCAGTCTCGTCTCTGTTTGACTCGCTCGCTCCAGTTCTTCAGGACTTTCACAGTTGTTGTTTTTCTGTTGAACGTCTTCATGTCACAACCTGTCGGCCGGTTACTGTCCCAGATAGATCAACTGTGGAAGATGGAGGCTGTTTTAAATCAGAGCCGTGATAACTCCACACATTTACGCCAAAAGCATCCAGTCATGACATTCCTGAAATATTGCACACTATCTGAGACGTGCTCCATAGATTCTGTACTTCAGGCCGGCTGATAAAGTGTCTGATTTCTGGTGCATATGAGGGAATTTTTGCAAATGGGTCACGTTACAAGAGTACAAGAATGCATTTTCCAGCATGTTTAACACATTAATTAGACGGTTTTCTGCCCAACTGAAGTGGAAAACAGACGCTTCACATCCTTCAGAAACAGAACGGGCACAGAACGCTCCGTGATCCAAATATAAACCGGAGGGAAGTTCCTCCAGCAACGTTCAAAACACAGGAACCTGCAATCACACCCTCCAAATACATCAAATATAAACGATTCATAATTCTTTTAAAGGATTGTTTCAGTCGGCGGTGTCGGTGTTTCCTCAGGATCTGTGGCTGCATGCATTCAGTCAGAGGGTTTAAGCTTCCTCCCTCGAGGATTAATCAATAAATAGAAACTTTAATTTAGGACAAATGTTATAAGAATATCTGTAATAAAAGATGGAAAAGCAGATAATCAACTGTGACTCCAAAGCTTAATGATCAATCTTTTAGATCAGGTTCGTTACAGACGAGCTGCAACCGTTTGATCCGGGAAAAGTCCTTAAATTAGATTTGATGCTCTTCACATTGATTTTACATTAATTCTGTTCAAGTGGAACGAATCAGCTGTGAGGAAAATACAGTTTATGATTTGCAGCGACTTCACTTCTGTATTTCTATTTTCATTGACAAGCATTGAATTAATTGTTAAACTAGTTTAAAATGATTGATTTGAATAGTATAATTAGAACTCTGTTACGGTGATCAACAATTAACCACTTTTTATTCTTTTAGACTGAGTCGTCTTCAGTCGTTCCTCTGAGGTCTGAAGGTTGTTACCTTGTTTTGACCTTTGACCTCTCCTCACCTGTCCTCCTCTTATCCTCGTCCTCCTCACCTGTCCTCCTCTTCTCCTCGTCCTCCTCACCTGTCCTCCTCTTCTCCTCGTCCTCCAGGCCCTGGCCATGCCCTCGAGTGCACGGGCGGGCAATCTCAAGGACCCGGAGGTGGCTGATCTGTTCTGCAAAGATGATCCGGAGAAGCTCTTCGCTGACCTCCGTGAGATCGGCCATGGCAGCTTCGGAGCTGTTTACTTTGTGAGTACAACATCAAGTCGATCGATCGCATGTTTGATTGGTCACGTGTGTGTTTACGGTCAGCACAGCGTCTCCACACTGTGATAAATCTGTGGACGAGATGGAACCTGATTATTGGACTGAATTGCTCTCCGGTTGTTTTCATGTTTGGGCTGAGTTCTGATAGAAAGGACGAGCTGTCTGAGCTCGTGGGAGGACAAAGGTGCATTTATACCTGTTGTAAACAGCCACAGTTGAAGGTGGAGGATCTCCTTTATATCTGTGATAACTGAGCTCATTCTCAGACGCTCTCTCCTGGAAGATATTTATGGTTCTGTACTCTGCACTCTGTCACCTCCACACAGCTGCCGATCACAGTGTGAACCAGGAAACCACCGATGTGATATTCTTGGTTTACAGTTGATGTGAATACTGACACTGATTTTTGGGGGTTTAGTTGTTTTTTTATGTCCCCAACAAAGAAATCTTTATTATACAAACTTGTTTTAAAGCTGTTTATTTCATTTGAAGGGGCAACAACTCAATCAGACAAATCAACGAGCCAATCCGAGTATAACTTCCTTAAAGTTATCTATCTGTCTTACACATAAACTTAATCTTTTAGTTCTTAACTGCTTTAAATGCCCTCTAAGGTCACAGCTTTCCTACTGACTCAGTGATGAGAGTTTTCCAGTTTTACTCATATTCTCAGAACTGTGTCAGCCAGTAAATCGTGAATATGAGAAGTTGTCCTGACGACTCAGAGAAACATCTGCGGCTGCCATCGCTGAATGTAGCTCAGTTGCTGATTTTGTCTGATTCTGATGTTGATGAAATGTTTTGGAGACTCATCCAAACCGTCGATGCCATAATCGATTGCTACGAGCATTTATTTTAAAAGATAAGCACACCCAAAAATGATAATTTGGTCGTTATGTGGTGCTGATGGAAAGTCGGAGGGATGATTTGGTGGGTTTGGTTTTTTTTGCTTTTCCAGGTGAAGCTGAGGAATCAGAGAATGGTGACGAACGTCTCTGTTCTTCTCTCTTTAAACACACAGTTCAGTGTCGTCATCCATGAAGCAGAGTTTTCAGAGAGTTTCCACTCAGTCATGAATACCACAGCACTGAGTGATTAAAGGAACAGTTCGCCCACAAATGTAAATTCAGTCTATCCAGGTCTCCACAAAACCAAAGATCCCAAACTGATCTGAAAACAATTTATTTCCACCATTTTTTAAGCTTAAATCTTCACTGTAGCTGCTGAGCTGAAAGTGTTTGTGGGTTCACGAGCTCGACTGCACGTCCAGGGTGTAAATAACGTGTTTTCAGATCAGTTCACCCAATTATAAATGTGTTTCAGGATCATTGTACATCGGAGGAGTTGATATTGAGTTGCTGAATCTGTGCCGGTCTCTTCTGGACGTGTTGTCATTCTTGTGGCTGTTGCTGTTTATCAGAGATGTTTCCAGAAAGCTAAGAAAGAAGTTCAGCTTGATGATCAGAATCGTGCTGTTATTCTGATTCTCCAGCTGCCGTAAACCAGCATCAATGAGCACAACTAATCAGATGTTTGCGGTGGTGTTGGATCCAGAGAAAATCAGAATAAGATTATCTTCTCCTTGTTTGTTGGTAGTTTTCTGTGTAAATCTTAAGCAACACGATCCTCTGTGTGCTGTGAGATTGTGTTGAAGTAAATCAGATTGTTCAGATCTTTATCAGATTTTTCCTGAATTTCTCTGAGAAACGCTCGCTGAGCTGCGGCGGGCAGAGCCGTGATGGTCTGTGTGGGTTTTCTAACAGACAGAAACTGTCTCATCTGCATCTTGTCATTAATAAAGAAGCTGTGAATCTGAAAATGGCCCCGTCTAATTATGAAAACAGTGGGAACACTGTGTGTGTGTGTGTGTGTGTGTGTGTGTGTGTGTGTGTGTGTGTGTGTGTGTGTGTGTGTGTGTGTGTGTGTGTGTGTGTGTGTGTGTGTGTGTGTGTGTGTGTGTGTGTGTGTTGTTGTACCTTTATTCTTGAGGCTGCGTGGTAGACTCACACCTCCACAGTGTTCTCACCGCCACACCGAACGTCTGAGTTTCAGAGGATCCTTAAAAGGCCATTAGAGATGTGCTACAAAAATAGACGATGTGCATCAATTTGCATCAATTTAACAGGAGTGCCGCAGCTTCATGCTGAACTTCCTCTGCGCTCTGCTGTGTGTTCACGGTGTCCTCAGATGACCGTCACCGCGTCAGTCGGGGCGTCAGAGCCTTAGTTAATGTTGACGTGTTTTAAATAAGCTCACGCGGCTCCGCTGGCCGACTGCCTGAATACTCTGTATCTGAGTGTTTTTATTCAGGAGTTCCTCTCAGTACAACAGTAATGGATGATGCAGCAGTGAGTTGTTTACAGTCTGGGTCGCGTCTGACTTCTTGTTGTCGTCACAGTGAAACGTCGTCTGCTGTCTGGCAGCAGCAGCTTCCTCACTTGGGATTTGAGGATTAAGTCCTCTGGAGGATTAAAGCTGTGGCAATAGATTTCAGGAAATATGAACATTTTATCTAAAAAAAAAAAAATGAATAATGAAGTTCAGTATACGAGCAGATCGTCTGTATGTCTTTGTCCTCGGCTCACTGAACGTGTCCGGTCGAGGTTTTGGCGCCACCAAGTGGTGGAAGAATAATTCAGGATTTTATCAAAAGTAGTTTATTCACAGAAGCAGCGATGCAAAATTAACGACTGGAAGATTTTGTAGCTTCAGTCGGTTCCATTGACACACATGGCTGAATGTAAACACAGTGTGACTAAATGAACAGACAACAGCGCAGCAGATGAATCAGTAAAACCTCATATTTACATGTTTGTGTTGCTCTGATCGAGTCCTGAAATTAAAATGAAAGAGTTGTTTTGATTCTTGTGCCGTGACGGATGAACACTGATGATGATGATGATGATGATGATGATGATGCTTGTGTTGGTGTTCTCGGTCATTTAAATGTATTTAAGTAACCGGGTTACAGTCGGCTTTCTCCTCTAAGCTGATTTCTTGAACCTAATGTGAACATTAAACCTCGCTTCTGTAATCGGGGATTAGAGGAACCTAAATGTTCCCTGGAGAGGTCGATTCATGTGTCGATGACTCTAATCTGTGTTTTAAATGTAGAGCTCAGCTGATACTTGATTTTTGGGACTGATGCTGATATTTGTGTTTGTGAAACAGGCTGGAGATTCTACAGTCAACATCAAGCTAAAATCAGTGCACTGTAAATGTAAACTTCACTGGGAATTTAATAATGATTAATCACCCCGAGCATCTTGTCCTGGATTATGATTTTTCATATGTGCACATACTGAATATCGATATCGTAAAGTCTGACAGCTGACAAGCTGCCTGACACACAGAATCAGTGACCAGGTGAACCAGGTGTCTGAGTAACTTGGTTTCTTGAGTGTTTAACGTTCTGATAATTGTGTGTGTTGTCAACAGGCCCGAGATGTGCGCAACAATGAGGTGGTGGCTATTAAGAAAATGTCGTACAGCGGCAAGCAGACAAACGAGGTAACAAACCACAAAGACACGACGCATTTCCTGTTTAGATTGTTTAGAACTCTTACTTTTCCCTTTTCATTCTAAAAGTATTAACTCTGAACTTTAGAGAAATCTGAGTCCAAGAAACTAAATTCCAGATTTTTCTTCATGTGATGTCGTCCTCCACCTTCTCAACACACATTATGACTTTCTTACTGTTGTTGATGAAGAAAGATGTTTAAACATACACGACATCAGGCGTCTGTTATTTCTAGGGAGATATTTCAGTGAACTACCAACGTGCTGCGACTGACTGATTGTTGTGTTGATGTGCAGAAATGGCAGGACATCATCAAAGAGGTGAAGTTCCTGCAGAAGCTTCGCCACCCGAACACTATCGAGTATCGAGGATGTTACCTGAAGGAGCACACGGCATGGGTACGTATCCGTCCGCTCAGATAAAACCACTCTGATGTGTAAACGTGATGTAAAGACCGACGTGTGCGTCTGTTGATGGTGCTGTTGGTGTGTCGTCCTCAGCTGGTGATGGAGTACTGCCTCGGCTCGGCCTCGGACCTCCTCGAAGGTTCGTTTAACACCCGTTCACTTATTAACACGTGATTATTTCATCGTCTCTGTTGTGTCTGACTCTTCTTCTTCTTCTCTTTTCCTTCCAGTTCACAAAAAGCCGCTCCAGGAAATAGAAATAGCTGCTATTACCCATGGTGCACTGCAGGGATTAGCATATCTTCACTCACACAATATGATTCACAGGTAAATTCTTCTGTTCACGCTGATCTGTTACCAGTTTACTGCAACGCGTCCTTGTCAATGTTCTATTCCAGGAAAGTTTCATTACAAGATTTATAAATTATTTTCTCTCAGATAAAATGTGTGTATGATTAATAACGACAAGTAACAATGAAAATAAGACGAGGTGGATGGACTGTAGGTGTGTTTCAGACGGGTTCAGTGTGTTTACAGGTTGAACGTGATACAAGTCGAGACATGAAGTCCAAGAATGTGTTGCATGTTGTTAAAAACAGGTTTCAGCTTCCTGAAGGTCCAAACACGACTTGTTTATAACCGACTGCTGGATGAGAGTTGTTATCTCTGATCAGATTCAAGAGATATCTTGTATGTTAGCACAGCTGTCATGAGACAAAGGCAGCGCGTTACACAACTCAACTGTTTGTGCATGTTCACACACATTCTTATCAGCTCATCTTATTCAGTGTCCAAAGTTCTTCTTCCTGCTGTTACGCATCTAAACTGCCAGAAATATAACAGAACTTTTCATTCAACTTGATCAAGAAAATTGATTAAAAAAAAATGTTGAAGCTCTGCTGATTAAAACAAAGTTAAAAACGGACGCAGACGTTGTCCTGAGAGCGTTGTTTGAGTTTCTGGTTCGCAGGATTGTTTGTTCGTCTTGTTTCATCGATCTGTTCAACAATCTGTAAATCTTCTGTAAGAACAAGTCGTATCTGTCACAGACCAGCTCTGATTGGCTGCTGACATGATTCTGTCCTCCTGAATGTTTCTCCCAGGTGAGGTGAACATGCTCAGGAGAAAAAAGTAAAGATGTGTATTCTAACCAGAGAAGAAATCAGATTAAGTGTTCACATATTTCATGTGGTGTTTTCCTATTGAACAGATTCAGGCGCGTTCAGGTTCTTCTGACGGAGGCGTTTATAAGATTCTGATCGGGTTTTTATTCTGATTGTTGTTGGAACATTCAGGTCCATGTTAACACAGCGAGTGATTCTGTGTCCTGTTTGTGTCCAACCAGCACCGCAGCCTGTTGTAGCCAGACGTCTGTGGATTCTTATTAGAAACTTCAGTATAAAGTCCAGACAGACTGATCACAGAACCCTGTGGTTTCACTGACTGGATTGTTATGTGTGTGTATCGCTCGTCTCCCGGAGCTGAAGACATCCCTGCTCACCTGACGTCTGTATATGAAGGTGAAGTGTGTGTTGGTGCTAACGTCTGATCTTCTGCAGGGACGTGAAGGCAGGAAACATCCTGCTGACGGAGCCCGGTCAGGTCAAACTGGGGGACTTCGGTTCTGCTTCGATCGTCGCTCCGGCCAACTCGTTCGTGGGGACTCCCTACTGGTGAGTGTTGAGCCAAAACCTGCCGTTCAACTACATTTAATCACTGAGAGGGATTGTTTGTTGAAATCAGTCGATCCAGGGGGGTTTAAGGTGTTCAGGTGTTCATTCCTCCTCTAAGAGATTTTATCTTAACTGGTCGCTCGTCCTCTTGTTGTGCTGTAAATCGTCCTCTTGTCTTTAAAATGAGTGAGAGGAGAATTTTTAAAGCTCCTGCTACAAATCAAGTGTTGTGTCTGGAGTGCATCTTTCTGCAGTCGTCAACAACCTTTAAGCGTGTTTGTTTCTGCAGAGGTCATTGAAAGTGCAGGTCGATGCCTCGGCACTCTGAGCTTCTTAACTCTTAATGTGTTATTGACGTCCTGCTGTTCTCTCCGTCAGGATGGCTCCAGAGGTGATCCTGGCCATGGACGAGGGACAGTACGACGGCAAGGTGGACGTCTGGTCGCTGGGCATCACCTCCATCGAGCTCGGTAAAACCTGCCGTCTGTGTAACCATAAATCCAGACGTGAATTCATAGCAAAGGAGAAGTTGTTGACTTTGTGTTCTTCCCACAGCGGAGAGGAAGCCCCCACTGTTCAACATGAATGCTATGAGTGCCTTATATCACATCGCTCAGAATGAAAGCCCCATCCTTCAGTCCAATCACTGGTGAGAACATTTCTGTTTGATCTGCGCTCAGTTTGATCTTTACAGAAGCCATCAGCTGCTTTTATCTCCACACTGAGATATAATTCCCTCAGAAGAGTTCGTGGAGAGTCTTAAAAGTTTTAACCACTGAACTCAAATGTACTCCTCCTCGTTTTTATCACGATCTGTTTCATCGACCGTTGAACAGCCGGTAAAATCATCAGAATGACGAGATGCATTGATTTCATTGGTAGGAAAGAATTCTGTGAACTTAATTTGTCACCGTTGGTTTTATAACAACTTGTATGTGACAATGAAGCCTTTAAGAGTCGGGAGAGTTCGGATCAAACGTTTTTCACCACATTTCTTGAAATATTTAGATTTGTTTTTGTAAATTCTCGATGCTGAGAGCAGAGACTCATGAATAAACTATGACAGTCTGAAATGTGCTGAGATATTTACGATGTGATGGGGAGTAAACAATATCTGATATCTTTACAATGTTGATATAAATTCTTAATCTCGGGATAAAGAACTTCAAAGTACTTAGTAGACGTTTGTGTCTTCAGAGGACGTAGAAGATCCTCTTACAAATATAATCTCATGTTTCTCTGCAGGTCTGATTCCTTCCGCAACTTCGTTGACTCTTGCCTACAGAAGATTCCCCAGGACCGGCCTACCTCGGACGTGCTGCTCAATGTGAGTCCTCACACAGATTAACCACACACACACACACACACACACACACACACACACACACACACACTCATGAATCTCCTCCTCGGTGTCGTCGAGCTCACCTGTCCTCTCCGTCCTGCAGCATCGCTTCTTGTGCCGCGAGCGCCCGCTGACGGTCGTCATGGACCTGATCGCACGAACCAAGGATGCAGTTCGGGAGCTGGACAATCTGCAGTACCGCAAGATGAAGAAGATCCTCTTCCAGGAGACCCAGCAGAACGGCCCCGTGTCCGAAGGAGGGGAGGATGAGGAGGTGAGGAAGGAGGGAGAGATGAAGACTGTGTGTGAGACGGTCACAGAGATCCACACTGAATTATTTCACCATGTAGTTTTATCAGAGGGAAACAGGAAGCATCCTCCATCGATAGTGAGTTTACAGTGTCCTGTCAGATTCTAACAGGTTATATTTTTTGTCAGTGATGGTCACTTTACCAACAACATAAAGATACGCTCCTTTTGTATTTGACATTCGATTCAGTGATCGTTATAAATATTCCGTCCATACAGAACCTCCTTCCTCTGGGAGCTGTTTGGGTTTAGTCCAAAGCACATTTTCTAATGTTCTTGTGACGACAGGATGCCTTTAGTCTTGAGTCCTGAGGTTGTTGGATGGAGGGAGGAAGGGAATAGATGATTGTGGAGGAAAGAAGGAAAACGTGTAGAGAACGAGGAGGAAAGACGACAAAGAAAGGAAGTAGGATCATGAAATGAAGGCACAGAGAGCTGAGGAGACCCAGGAAGTGAAGGAAGAGAGAATAATGACAGAAAGATTATGTTTGAATAGTTACATGACTGAAAATGCTAAAAATAGAGGAGTACACTGCAGAAAGAGTCTCTTTGACTGTTGACTGCTTATTATGTACATTTGTGTGTACTGAAATAACACTGGAGAGCAAAAGGAACATAAATGTTAAAATGCAACGTCTCTATTTTATTCAGCATCTGCAGTTCCTGCTAATTCTTCTTTGTTTGTGTGACTGCCTTTAGAAACACACAGTGTTGCTGCACATTAAGCTACAACTGTCTTTTTCAGACGTTAGTGCCCGACAGACTGAAACAGGCTAATTATTCAAGCAGACAAAGACTTGAATACTTGTCCAAGAAATAACTTGTTTATTGGATGTTTGTGTTTGTGTCAGGAGGTGGAGCAGTACCTGCTGCGGACCGGCACCGTCAACAGCATGGAGAGCTCCCAGTCTGTTCCCAGTATGTCCATCTCAGCCAGTTCACAGAGCAGCTCCGTCAACAGTCTGGCCGACGCCTCCGACGACAGCAGCAGCGAGATGGCCATGATGCAGGAGGGCGAGCACACCGTCACCTCCAACAGCTCCATCATCCACCGACCCACGGTACACACATCCAGTCCCAGACGCTTCAGCTCCGGTCCAGTTTCAACAAAAATATGTTTTATGATACATTTGTAGTTTTGTGTGTGTGATGTTAAAGTATCTCCTCCTCCTCTCCTCCTCCTCCTCCTGCCCCTCCTCCTCCTCCTCCTCCTCCTCCTCCTCCTCCTCCTCCTCCTCCTCCTCCTCCTCCTCTCTCCCCTCCTCCTCCTCCTCCTCCGCCTCCTCCTCCTCCTCCTGCTCCTCCGCCTCCTCCTCCTCCTCCTCCTCCTCCTCCTGCTCCTCCTGCCTCCTCCTCCTCCTCCTCCTCCTCCTCCTCCTCCTCCTCCTCCTCCTCCTCCTCCTCCTCCTCCTCCTCCTCCTCTCTCCTCCTCCTGCTCCTCCTCCTCTCTCCTCCTCCTCCTCCTCCTCCTCCTCCTCTCCTCCTCCTCCTCCTCCTCCTCCTCCTCCTCCTCTCCTCCTCCTCCCTCCTCCTCCTCCCTCCTCCTCCTCTCTCCTCCTCCTCCCTCCTCCTCCTCCCTCCTCTCCTCCTCCTCTCCTCCTCCTCCTCCTCTCCTCCTCCTCCTCCTCCTCCTCCTCTCTCCTCCTCTCCTCCTCCTCCTCTCTCCTCCTCCTCCTCCTCCTCCTCTCTCTCGTCTCCTCCTCCTCCTCCTCTCTCCTCCTCCTCTCTCCTCCTCCTCCTCTCCTCCTCCTCTCCTCCTCCCTCCTGCTCTCCTCCTCTCCTCCTCCTCCTCCTCCTCCTCATCTCCTCCTCTCCTCCTCCTCCTCCCGCGTCCTCCTCCTCCTCCTCCTCCTCCTGCTCCTCCTCCTCCTCTCCTCCTCCTCCTGCTCCTCCGCCTCCTCCTCCTCCTCCTCTCTCGTCCTCTCTCCTGCTCCTCCTCTCTCCTGCCCCCTCCTCTCTCCTCCTCCTCCTCTCTCGTCCTCCTCCTTCTCTCTCGTCGTCCTCCTCCTCCTCTCTCCTCCTCCCGCCTCCTCCTCCTCCTCTCTCGTCCTCCTCCTTCTCTCTCGTCGTCGTCGTCGTCGTCGTCGTCGTCGTCGTCCTCCTCCTCCTCCTCTCTCGTCCTCCTCCTTCTCTCTCGTCGTCCTCCTCCTCCTCCTCCTCCTCTCTCCTCTCTCCTCTCTCCTCTCCTCCTCCTGCCCCTCCTCCTGCTCCTCCTCCTCTCTCCTCTCTCCTCTCCTCCTCCTCCTCCTCCTCCTCCTCCTCCTCCTCTCTCCTCCTCCTCAGGGTCAGGATAACATCTATGATGACCCTTACCAGCCAGAGATGGACCAACCACAGGCTCCGTCAGCTGGACGCCGCCGAGCTTACTATCGCAACCGTGACCACTTCGCCACCATCAGAACCGCCTCACTTGTGAGTTCGCTCATCAAGGACTCCTGTAGTTTGGTTCTGTCGGCTCAGAAAGATCCAAACATTTGACTTTCAGTCTTTTTATTGAACAAATGATGAGTTTGGTTCTTGGTTGGTGGTGATTTCTAAGTATAGAACAGTCTGAGACTTTATTCTTGTATTTAATCAGTGTTATTCTTGCTGCTAATCCACTGATGAAGCAAACAGCTGTGACCTTTAATAGACAATGAAAACTGAATTAAACCCAAACCTCAGAATCTAAAGCAGCAAAGAGAAGCTGCTTTATGGATGTAATAAACAGAGTTTATGGTACTTCAGTTTATGTAAGTGAACTTTATGTTCCACATGTAGAAATCATGTGGATGTGTGGAAGCTTCTGCTTGGCACTCCAGTAACCAGAAGAAGCGCATGACATCAGTGTTGATCTGTTTGTTACCTGTCCTCCAGGTGACCCGTCAGATCCAGGAACACGAGCAGGGCTCGGCGCTGCGGGAGCAGATGTCCGGGTACAAACGAATGAGGCGGCAGCACCAGAAGCAGCTGATGGGGCTGGAGAACAAGCTGAAGGCGGAGATGGACGAGCACCAGCTGAAGCTGGACAAAGAGCTGGAGAACCAGAGGAACAGCTTCTCCACCGAGGCCGACAAACTGGTGAAGAAGCACCAGGCCATCCTGGAGAAGGAGGTGAGACGTCTGCTGCTCGGCTGCTTCATCACTCAGTGCGTTTACATGCACAGCTTAGTCAGATTACAGCCATAGTTGGACTCTGCTACTCAATCGGACAACTGCAATTATCCGAGTATACATGCCGGTAAGAAAATCGAATTACTGGCCGAAAGCATGTCATACCCGGTACGCTAGGTGGCGCTGTACCCAGTTCAACTAGTGGTAATGGGAACACCTCCGGCTGACCTCTTGACGTCACCAGCTGCCTCGGCATTCAAGAAAGATGGCGTACGAAGAGCGAGACGAAGCTACATCTTTGTACACTTCGTATGTGGTGTACATGATAATTACACAAACTAGGTGTACAATGGCGCTCTTTCTTGCGGTGATTTCGGAGGAAAGACACCGCCGCCGCCGTCCGTCTACTTCCGGCTCACGGCCCCGGGGAAAAATCTCGCGCCTGCGCAGAACGCAAAATCCGATCCGATCCGCTGGAATCGTATACATGCAGGAGTAATGCGACTTTCAATCGAATAATCTACGTGGTGTAATTCGACTATGAGAAATCCGATCCGGTCCGATTTTAGTCAGACTAAGGTGTATACATGCATCTTAAAGATCCGTTCATAGTCAGACTAACGCAGTAGTTCGGTTTTCTTGAGTGTCATGTAAACGCACTGAGTGACAGGAATCTGTGCTGGATCAGTATTAATGTGTTTGTGTCGTCCTGCAGACGAAAGCAGCCATCGCCGAAGAGAAGAAGTTCCAGCAGCACATACTGGGCCAGCAGAAGAAAGAACTGACCAGTTTACTGGACTCACAGAAACGCCAGTACCGCCAGCGCAAAGACCAGCTGAAGGAGGTAAAAGCCAACAATCATTCACACATCAGATAACAAGATATCACCGAACCAGAAGTCATGTCAGTCGTTCATCCTCGTCGTTCTCCTGCGTTGTTCAAATGTCCACTGGAAACTTCTTCAAGCAACTGAAGAAGTATTTCTTCATTTTTTCACTGTTTCACAGTTTAAAAAACATAATTGATGCTGATTTCGATGTGTTAACAGACGCTTGGCCTCCTGCTGATCTTTAGTTTACTTTAGTGTGTTTCCTCTCGTGCTTCAGACAGGAAGTCACCTGACAGCCAATAGATATTGTTACATATGTACAGACACCCATCATGATGTGTTAATGTCACGGTGAATGAAACCATGACTTGAGATTTTGAACCTTTGTTTCGCAGTTTCTCAGTTTCCAGGACCGTGACCTGCCTGATGTTTACTTCTCTCAGGCAGTCGTTCACAGCTGGTCTGACTTTTTTTCATCTTGTTCTTCAGGAGCTGAACGAGAACCAGTCGACTCCGAAGCGGGAGAAGCAGGAGTGGCTGATCCGTCAGAAGGAGTGTCTGCAGCAGATGCAGGCGGAGGAGGAGGCCAGTCTGCTGCGGAGGCAGCGGCAGTACTACGAGCTGCAGTGTCGTCAGTACAAGAGGAAGATGCTGCTGGCTCGACACAACCTGGAGCAGGACCTGCTCAGAGAGGTACTGCAGCCCACCTGGACTTCTAGACTAGGTGTTTTTATTGATTATAGATTAATTCTGATCAGGAGTATAATATGGTTAGGTAAGTCAGAGTCATAGTGCCTCTCAGTGATCCCAGTGGCCTTCAGGCTTCTACACACCAGGCTGACAGTCGCCTGTCGAGCATCGTCAGGCAGTCAGTGAGCGTCTGTTAGTCTGAGCCGCGTGTCTCGCACCTTTAACAAACAACAGCTCCATCGAAGGCTTTTCGGCTGATTCAGCAGGTAGCACTGACAGTCGGCTCGGTGACATAAATCTCTCTGATTGGCTGTTCAGGTTGTAGATCTTTGCAGAAAAGAGAAATCTCTTCACCTGTTACACTTACAACTTTTTGGCATGTTCTTCAGTTGGAGCGGTGATATCAGTGTGTGTCAGAATGTTCCTAATCATGACAAAAGTGTGAACATCAGCAGAGAGGTTTGTCTTTCTGGAGGCAGAGAACATACAAACTACTTCCTCTGTCGTCTTTGTGCTCCAGTGCAGCTTTTTACCCGAGTTAAAGGAGACACGAGGTAAACTGCTCGCCACAATCTGCCAGAGCTGAAAGTGACGACTGAAACCACCAGACGCTTAATTTACTGTCAGCAGTGACAAAGAAAAGCAGCAAATCCTCACAACAAGCAGCTGGAACAGCGACTGTCAGACATTTCTGTTAAATGGCTGAAACGATGAATTGATGATCAGAATTTTCTTTCTTTTCGATTAATAAATGCAGCTCTAATGAACGAACATGCGACTGAACTATTTCATCCTCTGCAGTTCTTCTAGAAGAAGATTTTTGATACCAAGACATTCTGTTAATTGGACCACAAATTTAGGACTGTAGTTTCACTATCAGTCAGAAATGATCTAATGTGTGAGCGACCATCATTGTGCAGCGTCTGCGTTCTCTTCCTGTCCCTCCTGGTTCCCTCTGACCTCGGTCTCGTCCTCCTCCAGGACCTGAACAAGAAGCAGACCCAGAAGGATCTGGAGTGTGCCATGCTGCTGCGGCACCACGAGTCCACCCAGGAGCTCGAGTTCAGGCAGCTGAGCTCGGTGCAGAGAACTCGAGCCGACCTGATCCGAACACAGCATCAGACAGAACTGACCAATCAGATGGAGTACAACAAGCGCAGAGAGCAGGAACTGCGACAGAAACACACCGTAGAGGTCCGGCAGCAGCCCAAGAGCCTGAAGGTACCGTCTGAAAACAGCAACACGTCCTGGACAAATGCAATACATGAAATATTAAACTGTATTTAAACCTGTTTTCAGTCCAAAGAGCTGCAGATCAAGCGTCAGTTCCAGGAGACCTGTAAGATCCAGACCCGCCAGTACAAGGCCCTGCGGAACCACCTGCTGGAGAGCACTCCCAAATCCGACCACAAGGCCGTCCTCAAACGCCTCAAAGAGGAACAAACACGTAAGCTGGCCATCCTGGCCGAGCAGTACGACCACTCCATCAACGACATGCTGTCCACACAGGCTGTGAGTAAGGCAAGGAAACCTCCGCGCACCTGCTACACCTGCCACACCTGCACCACAACACACCTGCTACACCTGCACCACAACACACCTGCTACACCTGCACCACAACACACCTGCCACACCTGCACCACAACACACCTGCACCACAACACACCTGCTACACCTGCTACACCTACACCACAACACACCTGCCACACCTGCACCACAACACACCTGCTACACCTGCACCACAACACACCTGCCACACCTGCTACACCTGCACCACAACACACCTGCTACACCTGCACCACAACACACCTGCCACACCTGCACCACAACACACCTGCCACACCTGCACCACAACACACCTGCTACACCTGCACCACAACACACCTGCACCACAACACACCTGCTACACCTGCACCACAACACACCTGCTACACCTGCACCACAACACACCTGCCACACCTGCTACACCTGCACCACAACACACCTGCTACACCTGCACCACAACACACCTGCTACACCTGCACCACAACACACCTGCACCACAACACACCTGCTACACCTGCACCACAACACACCTGCTACACCTGCAACACACTGCACACCTGCACCACAACACACCTGCACCACAACACACCTGCCACACCTGCTACACCTGCACCACAACACACCTGCACCACAACACACCTGCTACACCTGCTACACCTGCACCACAACACACCTGCACCACAACACACCTGCTACACCTGCTACACCTGCACCACAACACACCTGCTACACCTGCTACACCTGCACCACAACACACCTGCTACACCTGCTACACCTGCACCACAACACACCTGCACCACAACACACCTGCTACACCTGCACCACAACACACCTGCTACACCTGCACCACAACACACCTGCTACACCTGCACCACAACACACCTGCCACACCTGCACCACAACACACCTGCCACACCTGCACCACAACACACCTGCTACACCTGCACCACAACACACCTGCCACACCTGCTACACCTGCACCACAACACACCTGCTACACCTGCACCACAACACACCTGCTACACCTACACCACAACACACCTGCTACACCTGCACCACAACACACCTGCACCACAACACACCTGCTACACCTGCACCACAACACACCTGCTACACCTGCACCACAACACACCTGCTACACCTGCACCACAACACACCTGCTACACCTGCTACACCTGCACCACAACACACCTGCTACACCTGCTACACCTGCACCACAACACACCTGCACCACAACACACCTGCTACACCTGCACCACAACACACCTGCTACACCTGCACCACAACACACCTGCTACACCTGCTACACCTGCACCACAACACACCTGCTACACCTGCTACACCTGCACCACAACACACCTGCTACACCTGCTACACCTGCACCACAACACACCTGCTACACCTGCACCATCATCATCTACACCATCAGCACAATTATCATGAAGACGCGTCCACAAGGTCCAATTTTTAATCTGCGTTGGAAACGTAAATGAATCCTCAGCAGTCAGACCCAGAGAACGTTTCTACAGACTTTCACTGTCTCACTGTCAGCTCTGCTCCTGATCAGTGCAGCAAGAGACGCAAATATAAACCTCAATAAATGAACATCTGCAGCTGAATAATCAATAAAACTGTCAACTTCTAGAATAAAACTAAGTGATTAATAATAATAATAAGATAAATAAAGCTTTAAGATTACTGAATTTGTTGGAGAACTGTCACTTGAAGCAGACAGTTTAAGTGTCGTTTCATTTATTTTCTTAAATGATCCAGTGAAGTAACAGGATATCAAATCAAACATCAGACAGTCAGATAAAGTCGTGATAAAAGAGTTCCTCAGTGAAACTCGTAAAAGAAAAGAAACTCCCACTAAAAAGCAAAACGTCGCCTCACATCACAATAAATCTGTCCGTGTTTGCTGCTGTCGGCTGCTGACGCTCGTCCTCGTTTGTCCCCACAGCTGCGGCTCGATGAGACGCAGGAGGCCGAGTACCAGGTGCTGAGGATGCAGCTGCAGCAGGAGCTGGAGCTGCTGAACGCCTACCAGAGCAAGATCAAGATCCACACCGACACCCAGCACGAGCGAGAGGTGAAGGACCTGGAGCAGAGAGTGTCCATCCGCCGGGCGCTGCTGGAGCAGAGGGTACGAACACTCACTGTCACTGTCTCAGGTGTCTCAGGGAAAAGTAGGGTATTCTTCTTCTGGGTCAACTAGATTCACCTAAAGCACATTTTAATTGAATCAGAACAAAACTAATCTGACTGATCATTATTTTCATCGTCCAGGACGTCTCAGCTTCTTTTGGAGGATTGTTGTAACTTAACAAATGATTTCATTATTTGTATAAACTGGAAATCTGCTCATAGCGTCTGAGAGCCTCAGTGAATGTCTTTAAATAGTTAGATTTATCACACCAACAGAAACATTAACCCCAAATATCTTCAGGTAACTCATGTAACAGAGAAACGCCTCCGATCGTCACGTCTGGAGCCAGAGAATTAATCAACAAACACTGATTATGAGCAGAAATGTTTGCAGCTGTAGAGGAAACGTTTTGTTGTGGTGTTGACTCGACCGCTGACTCTCGTCTGTGTTGCAGATCGAGGAGGAGATGCTCTCCCTGCAGAACGAACGTTCAGAGCGGATCCGGACTCTCCTCGAGCGTCAGGCTCACGAGATCGAGGCCTTCGACTCGGAGAGCATGCGACTCGGCTTCAGCAACATGGCGCTGACCGGCATCCCGGCCGAGGCCTTCAACCAGGGCTACCCGACCCCCAGCCCGTCCTCGGGCTCCAGCGGCTGGCCGTCGCGGCCCGTCCCGCGCTCGGGCAGCCACTGGAGCCACAGCGTCCAGAACTCGGTGGCGACTCCGTCCTGGCGCAGTCAGAACCACAGCGGAGGTGGCTTCAGCCGCGCCGAGTCCATCACCTCCTCCCACGGCCTCGGCAGGGACAGCGAGCTGCACAAGAGCGGCAGGGTTCACTCCTCCTCCTCCTCCACCTCCTCCTCCTCCTCCCACCATCACCAGCAGCACTACCTCCCGCAGCACTACCAACACCACCAGAGCACGCCGCAGCTGTACCGCGACGAGCGCGACATCAGGGAGCGCGAGCGCGCCCGGGAGTGGGTGGGAGGTGGGGTCCACTACCCCCATCACTCCCAGGGCCACCATCACCACCACCACCACCACCTCTCCACCCACGCCTCCTCCCAGTCCCTGGCTCTCCTGCCTCCACCTCCACCTCCTCCCCCCATCTCCCTCTCCTCCTCCTCCCCTCCCTCCTCCGCCTCTTCCTCTTCATCGTCGCAGGGAGGCTACGGAGGCGGGGGCCTGAGCGTCAGGGGCCCGACTCTGATGGCGCTCAGGAACAGCCCCCAGCCTCTGAGGAGGACGGCGTCCGGGGGGCCGGGCGGCGGGGGGAGTGACGGAGGGCTGAGCCGGAGCACATCGGTCACCTCCCACATCTCCAACGGCTCTCACCTGTCCTACTCCTGAGAGGCTCCTCCTCCTGAGAGGCTCCTACTCCTGAGAGGCTCCTCCTCCTGAGAGGCTCCTCCTCCTGAGAGGCTCCTCCTCCATGACCGTCTGCTTCTGTAAACAAACAAACAAACAAACAAACAGGGCTACCACGTGTTTCAGATATCGAGAACAGAAGTAGAACCAGGCCCGCTAGAGAGAGAGAGAGAGAGTTCTGTTTTAGCATGTTTTTAAAAGGCTTCATAGAGCTGAAGTCAAACAAACCAAACCCCAGTTTAAAAAGTGTAAATTTTAAGATCTCCTTTCCTGAAGAAAGAGAGGAGAAGCCTTTACAGTCACTGTTCTGAACGAGTATTAGCGTCACTGAGCTCTTCCACACGTTACAGAGTTGCACAGAAACGGTGACGAAACAAAAACAAACGTCACGTCCGCGCGTGAAAATGAGCCGTGTGTCGCAAAATGAACAAGTCGAACCGTTTTAAGATCTGATTTAAATAAAACACTCGAGTCCATTTGTGGATTTTGCGACACACTGATCCGTTGCACAGTATTTAGTCGCCTGTTGGACCAGTTTGAGATTCAGGTTTAAAGTCGAGCGGGTTTTGATTTTCAGTTTGTGTTTCAGTTTTCGAGGTGAGCGACAGGTGTGGAGCTTCCACTTGGCTAGCGGTGCTTTAAAAACCACTGTAACTATGTAAATAACGGTAAATTGTAAACCCGTTTTTTTTTTTTTGATCTGTCAGTGTTTCATACGTTCGGCGGGGGGATTTATTGACGACACATTTCTTTTATTTGTAGTGATAAGATTCTGTATATGACAACTGAACAAACACTGCCATCTCAAGACGACTCGACCACTGCCCTTTAAATCTTCTTAAAGGGGCAGTCCCACATTTTGAGATCGTTTGCCGTCTCGACTCGAGTCAGAAGACGAGACGAATCCTCGGATTGATCTCTGGGTGTTCAGAACAGAAGAAGGGAACTACAGAAGCTATTCATCTTTTTTAGTTCAGACTTTCAAATTAATTTGTCTTCCGTAAGAATCAGATGTTTGGACTCCGTGTTGAGAAAGAATCCCAGCTCACAGTGAGAGGAAACGTTTCCACATCGTCTGTTAAAGGATGAAAAACAAGAGCGAGCAGTTTCTGATTGTTTAAACAATTTAACACTTCACTTGAAACAACGCTAATCATTCATTCATTCATTCACAGTCTGAAACAGTGATTCCTGACCTTTTTATTCTTATTGTTATATAACATTAAGATCAGACTCATTAAATACAAACGTGGAGATATCTGGATGTGAAGTTGGTCCTCAATCTTTCTGTGTTCCCTGAAATAAAACCACAGATTCTGAATGTTTAGGGACTGATGACAATATCAGTACACACAGAATACACAAACATATGTTTTGATAAATCACTCAACTGTGTTCAGATTCTGAGTTTAAAGTATAAATATGCATGTTAACACATCTTGAACGATCAGCTGGAGGTCAGAGACTTAAACACTACAAGTAAGAGAGGAGCGAGTTTGTTAAGATGGCCGACTTCTTAAAACAGAAAACCTGTTTTATAATTATTAAATTATTAAATCCAGCCGACTTTAAGTAGAGAAGCAGCTCACCTGAGTGTCGTTACTGATTCTTTTATTATTATTTCTTCTTTCTCCTGGTTTCTGTTCTGAACTCACAGAATCTGACTCGACTTAAAACAACAGACGAGGAAAAAAGTCTCAAAGTGTTGACGTGCTCCTTTAACAGGTGTGTGTGTGCGTGTGTGCGTGTGTGTGTGTGTGTGTGTTACCTGCCCCCCCCCCACACAGTCTGGTCTGCATCTGTACATACGATGTACATGTTACATTACAGATTAGAAAACATTTCCGTGCATGGACTTTGTGTACAGACGCCATTTGTATGGATCAACATGCACACTACCTATTTATATAGATGCATATAAATGTAAGATACCTGTAAATGTGGCAGGTATACTGAAGATTGTTCACTGTCCAACACTTTTGACTTGCATTGTACTTACCAGTGTACATAAAAGCACTAACTCTGAGACTGTGTTAGAGTAATAATAATGATTATTTTGTCACGTGACTTCAAACCGATTTGTACTAGATGCAGACAGATAGATGCTATCATCATTATTATTACCTCTACTGCAGCTGTAATATTTATGTTGTATGCTACTTTTTAAATATGTAATTGCCAATTTTTGACCACTAGGTGGGTGAATAAGCGCAATGTTACTGTGATAGAGCTATAAAAAGACAAAAATATTAGTGTTTTTAAGGAGGACATAAAGGACTACCTTTCCCAGCATTCCTGTCGAGGTCTCAGGGGAGGAGTCTCCAGTTGTGGGCGGGGCTGCGTTCCACTTCTTATCTTTTATTTTTGAGCCAGTATTAAAGCGCGGAGCGTCCACGGTCGAGCGGAGCGATGTTTCCAGATTCTTTCACTACGTTTTGGTGCCATGTTGTTTTTTTACTTTTTGATTTATGTTTCGAACTTCTTCAGTCGCCGCGCAAAAAAAAGGACGTTCCCCCTAAAAACACACTGTAACCTGTGAACTACGGAGGCTCAGAGTGGACAATGTCAGACGACCAAAACGGAACGAAGAGTCGTGTGAATACGTTGTGTTCAATACGAAACAGCTGCAACAAACAAGTATTCTCATTATTTCATCATTAACTCAAAGAAAGTCAGAAAAATGTGAAAAATACTGAATTTTCTTTTGTTCAAACTAAAGTTCTGTTTCATTTTCATCCAAGACATTTTTAGTTTAGATTCTCCTTTTTAAACTATTTTTATTTTTTGGCCAACAAACAGAATCTGTAGAGGCAGCAGTCAAAAAGGTCAAAAGTCAAAACATTTTTGGCCCTCACGATCTTCCGTACTGATGCTCGACATTTTGGTTTCCTGCATTTTGTATTTAAAACATTTGTTTTTATTCGTAATGTTTGACTTCATAACGTAACCTTCATGAAAAGAGACATCATGAGTTTTAATAATTCATTTCAGTTTTAAAGTTGAACTGGTTTTGTTCACGCGACTCTTCAGTCCCGACGTCGTCTGTCGGACGTCGAACACTTTGTGAACTCGACTCTTCATCATTTTATTTTGCACAGTCCGAATGGGTAGAAAAATCCTCGCGTGGCTTCCTGCAGCAGGCGATCGAACCAATCAGCTGATCGCTCTGACTTCCTGTCACGTGACCGTTGTGCCGTCGCCGCTGCAGGACGCCGCTGCCGTGTGATCTGATGCTGTCTGTCATGTCTACCTCATTTGCACTGATAGTAAAAGAATGTTTGGTGGGTTAACAAAGATTTGTAGTTTCTTTCCCGTATCTTTTTTCTTTTTGTGCAAATGTTTCCGAGATGCTGAATGAGAGCCGGAGGGACGACGAGCTCCTCCAGGGAGAAACATCGAGTGAAGCTGGGTCAGTTGGGTTCCCCTCCGCTGACCCGTCGTTACAGGACATGCTGGACTTTGACCTCAGACACTAAAGACGCTCGCTGTTGATCTGTGGATGGATGTTTGAACCTGCTGGTGGACGAACTTTCCCCATCCTCAAAAAAACCTCAAGAAAATGTTCATTTTGCCAACTTTGTTTTTTCTTTTTTTCTTTTTAAATGCATCTTTTTGTAAAGGAGCTTCAGTCCTGAACCATTCCTGTGTTAATTCTGCCAATTAAAGCTGCACTGACGAAGATCGAGTCTCCGCAGAGAGACGAGTAGACGTAGATCCATCGTGTTCAGGTGATCAGGTGATCATGTGGTCACATGTTCAGGTGATCTCGTGTTTCAGGTCCCAGCAGCAGATAGACATGATCGTACTGTGAGTAGTTCACTGACATCAGGATTTCTGTGTTGTCATGGTGTCAATCAGGAACGTTTTGGGAGATTTTCCTGTTTGCTGTCGTCTCTGGAGTTGAGTTTTATTATTTTAATGATTCTTGATTATTGATCAGATGTTTTGACTGATAAAATGTCCTGAAAGGGAAAAAAATGCCGTCTTAATTAGAATATTTTTCCATTTTTAGACAAAAAAATCTAATTTGCAGACATCGTTTGAATGTAAGTATTAAATTTCTGCCATGATTAATGAACAGACGGTTCGTTTAAAGCTGATTTGATCACTAACTGATGAAAACTTGCTGAGTTTTGTTATTTCACAGAAAAAAGAATTGTCAGAAGACTTTTGATCCTGGACAGTTTGAAATACTGTAAATCCGTGTTTCAAATGAAAAAGCCAAAACTGATTTTAGTTCAGCTGATACAATGTGAGGAAAGAATGTTTTTATCTGTTTGATATCAAAGTGAAGAAAATATTTCTGTGTTTCGGATGAAAGACGAGCTGAAAATATGAAGTTAAGTTGAGATAAAATGTGATAAATTTCACAGTAAAACAGAATTATTTATTTTTATTGTGAAATGTTTCTCCATGACTCGATGGCAAACAAGCAAGTTTCCCAGAATGCCGTTCTGTTAGTGTTCCTTGTTTTCTTCACGTGGGTCCATTTTGTTTCCTGGAGCAGTTTTAGTTCTGCTGCTGCCTCCCTCTAAAGACTCACACCGAACCGGCAGGTTCAGAAACTGACCGCTGTGACGATGATGATGATGGTGATGATGATGTTGATGAAGATGATGATGGTGATGTTTGTGTGGCGAGCAGGATGGATGTTGGATTAACGCGAGTTTCAAATGTTCAGGTTCAATGCAAAATGTTCTGAGGAGCCGAGAGACGAGTTGTACAGAAACGTAACAAAATAATTTTGGAGAAATAAAAGAACAAAAAGACGACGTGGTTTGTTTTCATTTCAGTTAAAGAAGCAGATCACCCCCTGCTGATGGAAACTGGTGAAGTTTCAGTCAACAAAACATTTCTGGACGAGACGATGACTCAAAAAATCTGCTTAGAAATCCTCAACAGAGACGCTCATGTGCGCCAAACCTGCCTTAGAAACATCATGTTTTTAGGTTTTCACAGTGTCAGAGTGACCCAGTGACAGTTGTTTGAACATTCACAGGTTCACTGCTAACAGGAAGTGCTAACGGCTAATTCGGCTTAAGTTTTGAAGGAGTTCTGGTATTTTTTTGCAGGTTTTTTTTTTTTTGGTTGTTTTTCTGTTTTAAATCAAGTTTAACTGTTTGGTTGAACTGTTCCTTTAAGTTCATCCAGTTGTTATTTCTGTTTCTCTACATGTTATTTTTACCTAAAACATTTATTAATTTACAGATGAAACATGATGTACAAACTTTATGTTGTTCAGAGAAAAAAATTCAAATCCAGAAAAAACATTAAAGTCTTATTAAATACAAAAGTTTATTTTGGACACTTTTGTATTAAAAAAAATCAACATTCAGATTGTGATTTTTTTTTTTTTATGTTGCTGCAACAAAACTTTACACTTTATTTTTTGTGAAAAACTTTATTTAATGTAAGTGAAAGAATCAACAGTCAACATGTGAAACAACAACAACAACCTCGACACGCGGAGCTGCAGCGACCGTCAGCAAACAATCTGATCAGTTATTGATCCGCTTTGAGACGAAAACATCAAAACTCTGTCGTCACTTTCTTCAGTGTTTGTTTCTGTTCATTATTCATCACACTCATCAGTCCTGCATCATCTTTATATTAAAGACAATAACACTCAGAACAAGAACATTTTTGGACCCATTGTGAAGAACCGAGGGAACCAACCGACACCTTAATCAATACGTCTTAAAATCAACAATTTAAAGGATGATTCCACGGCTGAATGTGTCATCGCTTCAGCATCACCTCACAACTTTTCACTCTCTTAATTTAAGAGACATTTTAAAGGTAATTTATTTTCTGTGTGCTCCTGAAGACGAAACAATGGTCGATGTTTAATGTTTTATATCAATCAGCTGATCAATTGATCCAGAAGAAAATCATCAGCTTGTCTTTTACATCTGTGATCACATTTTTATGATTTCTGAGCGTTTTAATTCAATAGTTGAGTTTTTATTTCAGCACATGTGCATTAAAATTAGGTTAATTAATTTAGAAATGTTGCATCACAGCTTCCAGCAGCACCGCCCAACATGAGGCCCGCGGACCAGAACCGGCCCGTCACAGGTTTGATCCGGGCCCTGCAGGAAAATAAAGAAAACCAAGCGCTGCGTTTTTTTCTGCTTTATTTCCGTGACGTAAAAATGATCTTTAAATACGTGAGAGCTCGAATGATTAACTGTGTTTCCTGATCTGAACAGGAAGCACAATAAGCTCAGTACGGAAGCCCAGAGGGACAAAAGAAATTCAGATTATCCTGAGAAAACATCAGATTTACAAACTGGATCCCTGGAGTTAGTTTTTGTCCTCTCCGGGCCTCCGTACTGAACTCTGTGCATCTTAGCAACACATGTTAAGAAGTTGTTTGTTTTGGACCAAAGATGAACTCAGTCGGTCGTCTGAGAGGAAAGTTTGGGCCAACAGCCGATCGATCGACCAGGAAAATGATGAACAACGAACAGTGAAGCTTTCGTGATGCGTTCAGTGATCATTGTAAATGTGAGTTTGTGACAAATGAGGTAAGAAAAAAAAGGTAATTAAAGCATTAAAAACATTCAGGATGAGTTGAAACAATCATGTTTCAATCATGTTTTTCATTTTCACTGAAAACTGTTAAAATCGTGACGACGTGACGTTTTCTAACATCCGGAGAACAAACTGACGAACAGCTGACGTTCGTCTCTGTGGTGAATCGATGAGTCGTGCAGCTCCGGTCCGGACGGTTCAGGAGGTTCAGAAGTCGAAACACTTCATGATGGCGTCTCTGTCGAACTTGAAGCTGAGGAAAGTCTTGGAGGAGAAGCTCTGCAGGTCTCGGTCGAAGCTGTCCTGCAGCCGGCGCGGTTGGATCCTCTTGTCGTCCTTCTTCAGCTGCTGGCTGCCGGAGCCGTTGTTGTTCTTGACTTGAGGAGAGTCCTGACTTCTCCTCTCGTTCCCTCTTAACTCGTACTGACCCAAAGTCCTGCCCGGCTTCTGTTTGCTCCAGGCCTCTCCTGGGATCGCCTCGGTCCCGGCGAGCCTGCGAGACTTGGACCGGCTGTCTGCGGGTTTTCCTGGAGTGTTGGAGAAGTCCTCGTCGCTGTCCGTGGACTCTCCTCTCAGCCGGCTGATCCACTCCCTCAGAGGCCTGATGAACGGGATAGCCATGAAGAACCGGTTCGGGGCCAGACCCAGCTTGGATTTGGGGGTCATGTCGTTCCGGTGACACGGAAGCTTCTCGATAGGAAACCATTCGATGTTCCGGATCTCCTTCCGGGTTTTGGGGTTAAACTTGGTGTCCTTGGACACTCCCGGGATGATGTAGAGCCGGACCACCTGGTCAGTGATCTTCTGCTCGATGTACCGGTCTTTACAGATGCGGTTCTTGATATCGAAGCCGGTCTCCTCCAGCACCTCCCGCACCGCGCAGTCATGCGGAGCCTCGTCCTCGTTCACCTTCCCCTTCGGGAACCCCCAGCCGGACTTGGCCAGGTAGCCCTGAACCAGCAGTGCGTTCTCCAGGTTTTCATCCAGGATGATGGCTCCGTACGTGGGCACCCCCATCTTGTACTCCTTCCACTGCTCCAGGACCTTCTGCACGTCCTCCCCGTGCGGCAGCAGGAAGGGGCAGTGCTGGAAGACCGCCTTAGCAAAGTCCCTGATCCCGCAGTGAGGAGCTCCCGGGGTGTTCTGCATGCAGAAGTCCAGGTAGAACCAGTGGGCCAGCTCGATCTGGAAGCACACCCGGATCGCGTTGTCCCGCTCCTCGCTGGGGATGTGCAGGATGAAGCGGCTGCAGAGGTCGTCCAGGAGTCCGGTGGGAATCTCCGGCCTCTTTGTGTCAATGTTGGAGGAAAACATCCCGCCTGTCCGTCAGAACGTCCACAGACGGATCAACAAGGCCCCGGAGAGGAGAGCTACTCCCGCATGTGAGACTCAGCGGCTCCGCGACTTCAGTTCTGATCCAGAAACTTTCTTCTGCGACCAAAACAAACCAACTAGTCCGCTCCGCTTCCGACAAACCGCGCTGCATGCTGGGAGGAAGCTCATACTACGTCACGACTCAACTGAGGCTGCGGCTGCGCTGTGGACGCTGGCGTCATCAAGCTGGACAGAAACAGGAAGCACAGACCGGAATATATGTTTAGTTTAAAAATAAAAGCACAACGTTAACATTTACATTTTTTTTACCCCGTGTTTTTCTTTTATCTTTTGGTATATATACTTCAACTAGATTTTATATTTTATCTTTTTTATTTAGTTTTTTAATTATAACTTGTTTTTATTCTATTTCCTATTTTCATGTTATTCTATTATATTTCATTATTTTGTTTTCATTTGAATCTATTTTATTATACTTAATTGTATCATCTTTATTCAGTATCAGAGAAATGTAAAAACATGCAAACAGGATGCCAGGATTTTTCTTTTATTTTTGTATTTTTTTTACAAACTCTCAAGGCGTAACAAAAATATAGAAATAAAAATAATGCAAACAAAAACGACTGCAAACAAAAACGACTAAATATATGAAAACATCAAGTGAAATAAACACATAAAATAATTACATTTAAGTAAATTGCCCACATATTAAAAGTGGAAAAATCACTGCAATAAAAACAAATCAGCAGAAATAAGATGAAGACACTGTGAAATATTTATGTGTTTTTGTAGATCTCATCAATATTAATATTTGATATCAGATTCATTTACACTAACGCGATCAGAGTGACGCGTTTATTATGAAATCCACCGGAAGTTGGAGAGGGGTCTGGCTGCAGACCTCCAGTGTGGAGTCGCTTCCGGTGCAGCCTCCAGTCTCAAGACTCAGGATGTGGTTATTATGGAAGGATTCAAAATCTAACTGTCATGTATCATCACAGTAACAGCGTTACATACATTAGCAGCTGTTAAACATTATAAAATGGTTTGGTGTCGACCTGTATACTGAACATATAAGGAGTAGTTAACGTTTATAATTATCAGAGAACGTTTCAGACGTTGTTCTTGGTTCATCTCTATGTCCTGAATATATCCGTACGTGTGTGAATGTGTAAATTAAAGACATTAACTTGTAGCACTTCGTAGAAGGAGCTTTATAAAGTTCACTCTGTTGACTCGTATCAGCTCACGGGGCGGATCTGCCTCCTCCAATATGGCGGCGACGTATCGCAGCAGTGACCGCCCACTTTTTTTAACGGCTCAGTTCCGGAAGTGAATTTGCCATTCATTTACTCCATTGACGGTTCATAAAATCCTTATATAAAGAGTTTTAGGCCTGGAACCAAGCCAATCAGCTACGATATGAATCGTGACCATAACACTTTTAATTCGGCGCAAAAAAAATATGGAAAACGGAGAAAAAAGCGAAGAGACAAGACTGTACATAATTGTCTTAAGAGTAAAGGAACTACTCCTCCCATAAACCATTGCAAATGTAACAGCGACTTCTCTGATTGGTGGAGCTCGCTGTTACCATGGAAATGTTTACCGAACCCGCGAATTTCATATTCGGTTGAACCCTTTCGAAACTCTTCTCCTCACCTCTAAACGAACGCAGCAGGTCAGAACGTGAAATCATGGCGGCTCTGTGGTAAAAGATCGTAGAGTTCAGTGTTAGCAGTAACTAGCTAACATGAACTTCGCGTGTTCGGTAAACATTTCCATGGTAACAGCGAGCTCCACCAATCAGTCGCTGTTACACTATAGGATTGTGGGTAGTGTAGTACTTCCCCATGACATCGCGAATAAAACGTGTTTTTCTTAAAACAAGGTTGATATCAAACGGACTTGTGGCTTCTACGGGATCATGTACCATCGTTTCACAATCTAATAGCTCGTGGTAGGTCTACTTTGGATGGTTACGACATTATGGCCAACTAGAAACATTTGCATTTCCTACGAAAATACAATCCTCAATCTGCTGAACATACTGCCGAAAATGCATAAAAGTGTGAGAATGTTGAAAAAAAAGGCGAAAAGCTGAAGATTAAGAGGGAAGGAAGATGTTAAAATGGTGAAAGAAGGCAAAAAAGGTGAAAAGTTAAAGGCTGAGAAGGACCGAAAAAGGTTAAAAAGGTGAAAAAATATGAAAGGCTGTAGAGTAAGAGGGCTGGGAAGAGGTTAAAATGGTAATAAATATGAAAAGCTGTAGAATAAGAGGGCGCGAAGAGGTCAACGCCGGAGCCAATGCCGGGGTCAACGCCGGGCCCGGGTTCCGAGCTCTGCCGAACCATATGGAATATGTCAACCACAGCCGGACCATCTTACGGCGCCCACTGCATGCATTAAGGTATGAGCAGTAGCGCTACCAGCTTCATGGCCATAATAAAAACATAAAGGTGTGTACACTACTTTGCGAGCGTAATCCCAATGCATTGGTCGCTAAAAATAACAATGATCGCGTCCTAAGATGAACTTTCTCATCGCATGTATTCATTGTGGAACATTATAATAAAGGAGGACATTATGGACGGTAAATCTGATGAGCCGGTCGCGGAAAACGCCGCCGTCACTGCTTCAAGTGAAGTGGGAAATTCAAGTGAAACACACTTGGGTAAAGGTAAAAGAACTGTTAAACTAACACATAAGGCTTTCGTTGAAAAGTTGGACAAGGTACAACATGTAAGAAAAGATAAATTAAGCAAAGTAAAAAATATAACAAAGGTAAATGAAGAGCCTATGCATAAAAGCAGTGTTGCAGAGGTAAAAGGTGCACTGGAAAAAAATCTTTATTTTTGTGAAGAAGCAAAAAATGCTCATGATTCTCTGGTGCCTTTAATGCCCATTGAAGAGAGTGGGAAACAAAATACATGGTTTGCTCAAAAATGTTGGTTGAAATTTGTTTCATCGATGATGTTAAACAATGGTTGAGAAATAATGAAACGTTGGTGATGTGGTTGATGATGTTCATCCTGATGACAATATATCAAATGTTGCCAGTAAACGTTCTCACCAAAAAAGCACAAATTCAGAAAAAACATTAAATTCTTATTAAAATACAGAAGTTGGTTTTGGTAACTTATGCATTAAAAAAAAATCTACATTCAGATTATTTAATTATTGTTTTTTTGTTGTTGTTGCTGCAGCAAAACTTTGAAAAATAAGTTTTTACACTTTATATTGTTGTGAAAAACTTTATTTAATGGAAGTGAAAGAATCAACAGTCAACATGTGAAACAACAACAACAACAACAACAACAACAGCCTCGACACGCGGAACGCAGCGACCGTCAGCAAACATTCCGATCAGTTAGTAGCACATGAAATTCGCGAGTTCGGTAAACATTTCCATGTAACAGCGAGCTCCACCAATCCGTCGCTGTTACACTATAGGATTGTGGGTACTGTAGTACTTTTCCATTACACCGCGAATAAAACATGTTTTTCTTAAAACAAGGTCGACATGGATGACAAGCGGACTGGACAGCAAATATGGACATTTTCCTCAGGAAAGGGCAGAGCCGTCTGTACTTCCTCACAGTGATGTGCCCTCGTGGCCCAACCGTTGAAAAACGCGTGCTAAAGTTTGAAATATATATATATATACACTTTATATATATATATATATATATATATATATATATATATATATACACTTTATATATATATACTTATATTGTTGTTGTGGTCTGAAAACAGACGCTTGACAGACGCTGCTGTGAGGAAGTCGTCTGTGAATCAAACCTTCAGCCTGCTGCAGTTAAGAAGACACAGTAAGAGAGGAGCGAGCGAGAGCTTCAGCTACACATCCACCATGTTTTATGTTTTATTTAACTTTATTTTAGAGGTAACAGTAGACTTTATACACTTGAACCGAGGTGACCTAAATAAGACGTGAAACATCGAGAACACGCTTCAGTTTGTCTCAAAACATCAGAGAGGAAGACGCAAGATTCATGACCAATAATAAAATGAAAGATGTATCTTTTAAGATAATTCACAGATTTTACCCATCAAAAGTTTTTTTTTTACGTTTCAAAAAGAATATAGATGTGAACTGCTCTTTCTGTGAAGGACAACCTGAAGATGTTTTTCATTTATTTTGTTCTTGCCCCTCCTCTACCAAATTATGGGAAGATATTTGCAACTTGATTTCTTTTTGTATTGAACCACATTTTTCCTTTTGTTTTGAACATATATTGTTTGGCTTTATTGATTATTCATCTGCGAAAAAAACAAACAATTTTATATCATCAAGCTCATTATACATTTAGCCAAATGGCATATCCACAAATGTCGATACACTAATCAGAAACCTCTTTTTTTTCAGCTTTGAAAATGAGGCCAAACAATATATTAAAACAGTTAAACATTCCACTAATATGAAAGCCACTAAGACTTTTGATTTCTGTGCTCTCTTTGTAATGTATTTATGTAATTGTAATATGATAATCTGAAATATTGCCTCTGAATGTACGTAGCCCCCTGGCGGTTGTCTACACTGAATTGTATTGCTCTGTACTGCACTGAATTTCTTAATAAATATTTATAAAAAAAAAATAAAAAAGGCTGCGGCTGCGCTGTGGACGCTGGCGTCATCAAGCTGGACAGAAACAGGAAGCACAGACCGGAATATATGTTTGGTCGTAAAACAAAAGCACAACTTGAACTTTTACGTTTTTTACCTGTATTTTTATTTTATCTTAGATTAGATTTTACATTTCATATTATTTCATTGTATCTTTTGTTTTGTTTTTAATTCTAACTTTTTTTAATTCTATTTCCTATGTCATGTTATATTATATTATATTTAATTATTTTGTTTTTATTTTAATCTATTTTATTATACTTAATTTTATCATTTTTATTCGATATCAGAGAAATGTAAAAACATGCAAACAGAATACCAGGATTTTTTTTTATTATTATTGATATATATTTCTTTACATACTCAAAAGACATCAAAAATATAGAAATAAGTGAAATAAAGACAGAAAATAATTACAATTTGAAAAAATGTGCCCACATATTAAAAGTAGAAATTCTCACTGCAGTTAAAAACAATTCAGCAGAAATAAGATGAAGACACTGTGAAATATTCATGTTTTTGTAGAGCTCATCGATAATATTTGATATCAGATTCTGTTACACTAACGCGACCTGGGTGACGCATTTATTATGAAATCCACCGGAAGTTCTGCTGTTGTTGTTGTGGTGGTCTGAAAACAGACGCTTGACAGACGCTGCTGTGAGGAAGTCGTCTGTGAATCAAACCTTCAGCCTGCTGCAGTTCGTCTGAGAGGACGAGTCCAACACTCGGAACCGAATCAAGAAGACGACGAGTCTCCACCGCAGAACCTCCCCGAACATCGAACATGGCGCAGGACAACATTTTCCTCTTCGTTCCTAATTTAATCGGTGAGATTTACCGCCGCTGCTAACAGGGAGCTAGCTTAGTGTTAGCCTCCGTACAGTGGATGCTGTCACACCAAAGTCCATTCAAAAAAGTGACAAATGTAGCGAATACATCAAACACATTAAACCTATATGTTTATCTACATAAATGTTTCAAATCTGGTTGACACATACAGATAATTGTTGGCAGCCCATCACCAGAAACTGTGATAAGGGACAGAAGGACTCTTTCATTTCTGAGGGTCACAAATCAAAAAGTTTGTGAAAAATGGTCAAAAATGGTCAAATTTTCCACCTGCTAACTAATGTTTCAACTGCCCATCAAAGAAAATAGTCAAACTTAGACAATTAATCTACTAAATGGTGTGTTGTTAATTCCAGTCCTGTGTGTAAAGTCATGAATCCAGTTATCAGATACATTTAGTTTGGGATCCAGTGATTTAATGTAACACACGACAGGATGCACGGTGACGCCTACAGAGACAACAAGACCAAAGTGCAATAAAGAATATAAAGTAAACACTTTATTTACTTTATATGAAGTAAATGTTGTAATGAAACTATGTTCACTTACAGTTTTATTACAGACAGCAGAGATCTGACAGGAAGTGCAGCCTTAAACTGTCACAGCGGTTTAAAACTTTCCGCCCTTCATCTCTGTTTCCTCACTTCCTGTCTGTTCATTGAGGGCAGAATATTCCTGTAACATACACGTACTCCAGGTGTGACTTGACATCTGTACCTGCAGGTTACGCCCGGATTGTTCTGGCCCTCATCGCCTTCTACCTGATGCCCTGCTGCCCGTGGCCCGCCACGTTCTGCTACCTGCTCAGCGCTCTGCTCGACGCTTTCGACGGCCACGCTGCCCGGGCGCTCAACCAGTGTACGTATCTGGAGACTTATCTAGAATATATCTAGAAATATTCCAGCAGTTTGTAACAGTTTATGAATAAAACCTGTTAGAAACTTGCTGAGAATGAACAGTCGAGTTTCTCGCAGATAAAATTAATCTGACTTTCTTCATTTTGTTCTTTCAGCCACCAAGTTTGGTGCAATGATGGACATGCTGACAGACCGCTGTGCCACCATGTGTCTGCTGGTCAACCTGTCCGTGCTCTACCCCTCCTACACCTTCCTGTTCCAGGTCAGCATGTGTCTGGACATCGCCAGCCACTGGCTGCACCTGCACAGGTACATCATCACCTGTGATGCTGCACGTCTCCAGATTTTCTGCCTGTGATTGGATGATATTAATCTGAATAATTTAGGTTAAACCTTACATGTTTCTCTAGAGTCTGTAACCACACCATCACCAGACTCCCTTAACAAATGTAGTGATTTAAAGAGTTGTTGAGTTAAAACAAACTTTCTAACGTAGTGAAACTGTGTGTGTGACAGATTGTAAGTCATTGTGTCCTTGTTGTAAATTCAGCATTAAATCTTTCAGCTGAAGTTGTTTGTCTCCTTGTAAAAAGTGTCAGTTTGTGGCAGCATGTCTGTACCAGCCTGTCTGCTTCTGTGTCTAAAGTGCTAAAGTCTTACCTGCCAACATTGATCAGCTGTTTGAACACACTGTTTACACTGATTTCACCATTTACACTCCATTTATGAAAGAAGAAACATGTTATTGATCTAAACATGTCACATGTTACAAAGGCACCAAACAGTAACAATATAGGCTACTTCTTTGTTCCCGTGGAGAAAGTCCCCAGACTCCATCCATCCATCATCTTCTTCCGCGTTATCCGGGCCGGGGGCAGCTGCCTGGACACCCTGCCTGCCTGAGCAGGGACACCCAGACTTCCTCCAGCTCTTCCGGGAGGATCCCAAGGCGTTCCCAGGCCAGCTGAGTAACATAGTCACTCCAGCGTGTCCTGGGTCTTCCTCGGGGTCTCCTCCCGGCGGGACATGCCAGAAACACCTTCCGAGGGAGGCGTCCCGGGGGCATCCAAAACAGATGCCCGAGCCGCCTCAGCTGGCTCCTCTCGATGTGGAGGAGCAGCGGCTCTACTCCGAGCTCCTCCCGGTGACAGAGCTCCTCACCCTATCTCTAAGGGAGCACCCCGCCACCCTGCGGAGGAAACTCATTTCGGCCGCTTGTATCCGGGATCTTATTCTTTCGGTTCTGACCCAAAGTTCATAGCCATAGGTGAGGGTAGGAACGTAGATTGACCGGTAAATCGAGAGCTTCGCCTTTCGACTCAGCTCTCTCTTCACCACGACAGACTGATACAACAACCGCATTACTGCGGCCGCTGCACCGATCCGCCTGTCAATCTCAAGACAACATCATCTGCAAAAAGCAGAGATCAAATCCAGTGGCTCCCGAACCAGACCCCCTCCAGCCCCTGGCACCTAGAAATTCTGTCCATAAAAATAATGAACAGAACCGGTGACAAAGGGCAGCCCTGCTGGAGTCCAACATGCACCGGGAACAGGTCTGACTTACTGCCGGCAATGCGAACCAAGCTCCTGCTCCATTCGTACAGGGACCATACAGCCCTAACAGAGGGCCTCCGACCCCGTACTCCCGGAGCACCTCCCACAGAATGCCACGAGGGACATGGTCAAATGTTTTCTCCAAGTCCACAAAACACATGTGGACTGGTTGGGCAAACTCCTATGAACCCTCGAGCACCCTGCGGAGGGTATAAAGCTGGTCTAGTGTTCCACGGCCAGGACGAAAACTGCATTGTTCCTCCTGAATCCGAGGTTCGACTATCAGCCGAATTCTCCTCTCCAGCACCCTGGAATAGACTTTCCCTGGGAGGCTGAGGAGTGTGATCCCCCGATAGTTGGAACACACCCTCCGGTCCCCCTTTTTGAATAGGGGGACCAACGCCCCGGTCTACCAGTCCAGAGGCACTGTCTCCGACTGCCACATGATGTTTCAGATACATGTCAGCCAAGACATTCCCACAACATCCAGAGACTGAAGGTACTCAGGGCGGATCTCATCCACCCCTGGTGCCTGGCCACTGAGGAGCTTCTGGACTACCTCAGTGACTTCGGCTTGAGTGATGAATGAGTCAACCTCTGAGTCCCCAGCCTCTGCTTCCTCTATGGAAGGCGTGTCAGTGGGATTGAGGAGATCCTTGAAGTATTCCTTCCACCGCCCGACAGTTTCCCCAGTCGAGGTCAACAGCTCCCCACCTCCACTATAAACAGTGTTGGTGGAGGACTGCTTCCCCCTCCTGAGGCGCCGGTTGGTTTGCCAGAATTTCTTCAAGGCCGACTGATAGTCCTCCTCCATGGCCTCCCCGAACTTTTCCCAGACCCGAGTTTTTGCTTCCGTGACTGCCCGTGCTGCTGCACGCTTGGCCTGCCAGTACCCGTCAGCTGCCTCAGGAGTCCCCCGAGCCAACCAGGCTTGATAAGACTCCTTCTTGCTTGACAGCATTACTTGACAGCAGTACCTTACTTCCGGAGTCCACCACCGGGTTCGGGGATTGCCGCCACCGGAGACCTTACGGCTACAGCCCCGGACAGCCGCGACAACAATGGAAGTGGAGAACATGGTCCATTCGGACTCAATGTCCCCAGCCTCCCTCAGGATCTGGTCAAAGCTCTCCCGGAGGTGGGAGTTAAAGATCTCCCTGACAGAGGGTTCCACCAGACGTTCCCAGCAGACCCTCACAATGCGTTTGGGTCTGCCAGGTCTGTCCAGCTTCCTCCCCTGCCAGCGGATCTGACTCACCACCAGGTGGTGATCAGTTGACAGCTCAGCCCCTCTCTTCATCCGAGTGTCCAAGACATACAGCCGGAGGTCAGATGACACGACTACGAAGTCGATCATTGACCTCCGCCCTAGGGTGTCCTGGTGCCACAAGCACATATGGATGCCCTTATGCTTGAACATGGTGTTTGTTATGGACAAACTGTGACTAGCACAGAAGTCCAACAACAGAACACCACTCGGGTTCAGATCGGGGAGGCCGTTCCTCCCAATCGCACCCCTCCAGGTAACACTGTCGCTGCCAACGTGAGCGTTGAAGTCCCCCAGTAGAACGACGGAGTCCCTGTTGGAGCACTCTCCAGTACCCCTCCCAGGGACTGGGCCGGGGTACTCTGCATGGGGTACTCTGCTCTGCACTGCCCATAAGCCGAGACAACAGTGAGAAACCTATCCCCAACCCGAAGGCGCAGGGAGACGACCCTCTCATTCACCCGGGTGAACTCCAACACATGGCGGCTGAGCTGGGGGGCTATAAGCAAGCCCACACCAGCTCGCCGCTTCTCACCGCGGGCAACTCCAGAGTAAAAGAGAGTCCAGACTCCCCAAGGAGTTGGGTTCCAGAGCCCAGACTGTGCGTGGAGGTGAGCCCGACTATCTCTAGCTGGTACCTCTCAACCTCCCGCACCAGCTCAGGCTCTTTCCCCCCCAGCGAGGTGACATTCCATGTCCCCATGGCTAGAGTCACTGTCCGGGGATTGGGTCGTCGGGGCCCCGCCCACGACTGCCACCCAAATCACACTGCACTGGCCCCTTCTGAACCCTCCTGCAGGGGGTGAGCCTACTGAAGGGCGGGCCTATGTCGCTCGTTCGGGCTGAGCCCGGTCAGATCCCGCCGGCAAAGACCTGGCCACCAGGCGCTCGCCTGCAAGCCCCAACCCCAGGCCTGGCTCCAGGGTGGGGCCCCGGTGACGCCATTCCGGGCGACGTTAACTTCCTCATTGGTATCATATTCATTAGGGGCTTTGGAACCGTTCTTAGTCTGGACCTGTTTGCCTTGGGAGACCCTACCAGGGGCATTAAGCCCCGGACAAAATAGCTCCTAGGATCATTCAGGTGCTCAAACCCCTCCACCACGATAAGGTGCCGGTTCAAGGAGGAGACTTGGAGACTCCCTTAACAAATGTGTCAGTTTATTGAGTTGTTGAGTTGGAGACACTTTATAAACTCTGTGAAACTCTGTCTCTGACTCATTCTGCATTATTTGGACCTTCTTGTTCATTCAGCAAATGTTCTACATGAACTTCTTTCTGTCTTTGAGTAGAAACATGGAGTCTGTTTGTCTCAGTGATGTTTATTTGCACACTGAGCAGTGAATCTGATGGATGTTAATACCGGGTCTGATGAGGTCTTATATGTACACGTGTGTTTGACCAGAGAACAGAACCCTAAAACTAAAAATACTGCTAAAATCATGAGAACCAACTCTTTAATCATGTTTTTTCTTTCTCAGCTCAACAATTCAGGGATCAGCCAGTCACAAGACTATTGACCTCTCCGGCAACCCCATCCTCCGTATCTACTACACATCCAAGGTGACGAACACACACACACACACACACACACACACACACACACACATATGTTAATATAACGGTCAGTAGAACTGATGACTGAGTGTTTGCTCTCCTGCAGCCAGTGCTGTTTGTGATGTGCGCTGGGAATGAGCTCTTCTACTGTCTGTGCTACCTCCTCTATCACATCGAGGAGCCGGCAGGTGAGATGTTCCTCCTCGTCACGTGACGTTGACACGTCTCAGAGGCTTTAAAATAAACCCATCCATTGTGAGCAGTGTGTAGTAATGAGTTGTGTGTTGTGTATGCTGCAGCGTGGCTCTACTGGCTGCAGGGTCTCTGCGGGATCATCTGCCTGCTCAAGTCCGGCATCAGCCTCCTGCACCTCATCACTGCCTCCCAGAACATGGCCGCCCTCGACACCGCCGAGCGAGAGAAGAATACGAAGACACAGTGAGAGAGGAGCGAGCGAGAGCTTCAGCTACACATCCACCATGTTTTATGTTTTATTTATCTTTATTTTAGAGGTAACAGTAGACTTTATACACTTGAACCGAGGTGACCTAAATAAGACGTGAAACATCGAGAACACGCTTCAGTTTGTCTCAAAACATCAGAGAGGAAGACGCAAGATCCATGACCAGATGTGACCAAATTAAAATTCCAAACGCAGGCGGCAAAACTCCACGAGCTGCATTTATTTCAAAAGCCTCAGCAGAAAAGTCTGTTTACATCTGATCTGTTTACAATAATCATGAAGACTTTCAGTCAAACAGCTCAGAGCTCAGACAGTGAACACAGCAGACCCTCTGAGTCACGCTGCTCCAGTTCTAAGGCCCAGTTTGTTCAGTCAAAGTGAAAAAGACAATCAGACCAACACAAAAATCACATTTACTCAGAAATGTGTTTGTAGATGTTAAAGGTGAAGCCAGATTAAACACTGTTGTGGGATTAAACCGACACAATCTCCAGAAGAAATGTTGGCTACAATTCTGTAAAACAACAGACGAACTCAAACTGGACGCAACTTAAAGTTTGTTCAGGTTGAATTTTCTGTTTCTCTCGTCACAACACTGCGGTTAGGTTCAGGCACAAAAACCATGTGGTTAAAAAAACATCACGGTTTGTCCTGAAATATCTGTTTTTGTGGCCTCGATCACAGAGGAAACGGTTCGACTTATTTTAAAACACACGCAGTTTGGATGTGAAAAAAAACATGATAACACGTGTGGTAGAAATGTCAACGTTGGACGAGTCTGTGGTTTGCTAACACGATGTCCTGGTGACGGAGGATTAATGACAAACCAACAGAAGCTAGAAAATAAATATTACTGACAGATGTTTGGATATTTGGGTGTTCATCAGAACAAATCACAGTGAACTGAACAGAGAAGATGAAAACAGGACGGATCATCTTCTCTGCACACTGACGGCCTTCATGTCTTAATTAATAGTGAATAAATCTTAAATCATGCTTAATTTATCAGTTAGAAACCAACAACTGCTGCTCATATCTGACACAAAACTCACTGGTTCCATCTCAACAGATCAATGTTCGATCATTGTTTTCATTTTCTGTGATGTTAAATTTAATATCTTTGAGTTTTGGACGGTCGCTCAGACAAAACATTTAATATTTCATGTTTTTGGACCAAATATTAAACAGAGAAAATAATCTACAGATGGAACGATGAAGGAAAAAATTGTGAGTCAGATTTTGGTCCTGAGGTCGTCGTCTTCTTCAGCATCGACCCGACTCGACCCAACAGTACTTCTGATCGCTGGCCTCTAACTGATGACTCAATAGTTATAAAAGATTTATTGACCAGCTGTCAGTTTACTATTATAATGTTCTTGGACAAAATGGCCGCTGCTTCTTCGTCTCCTGGCAGGTGGAAATATAAACATTACGTGTAAAAATGAGAAAGATCCACCTTTATTCCTCGTCTGTCTTTATTTCATCTTTAATATTTTAAATTAACAAAAACGAAACTGTGTCCTTGAAATCAGCACCAACCATCAAACTGAAGCTTCGTTCACTTTATTCATACGTCTTTTTGTTCTTTAGTTGAAAAAAAAATCACTTTTTTATTTTATTGTGTTATTTCTTAAATCATTAAGATGAATTTGTGCTCCTGAAAGCGTCGACAGACCAAAACACTGAAGCCATGTTCAGTTTATTCAGACGTCTTTTTGTTCTTATTCACAAACTTTTACTCGTTTGTTTTGTAATGAAGCACTTAGAAGGTAGAAAGTGTTTGAATATCAGTTTAAATATGCTCTAATATTCCTTTTGTGACATCCGAGCCACGATTCTTTACTGTTCTTGTTCATTTCTTGAGATTCCTGCTCTTATTTCGGTGATTGTCACATTTGAGGGATTTTGCTTATTTGACATTTATGATGCCGTTTTATTTTGTGGTAGACGACGAGACGTGTTTCCTGTTTGTTTTAGTCACTTAGAGACAAATAGTTATGCAGGTCATAAGTTATATCTCACGTGAAGAGCACCAAGTATTACGGTTTACGGTTTTGCATTTTAACGTCACACGTTTGTGCTGCTCGTCGACGACTGTAAAGACGAAGTGTCGACGCAGAGTGTGAAAAGTGTTAACGTAAAGATTTGCCTCGTTTTCCTAGAATGTATTATTATGAATTATAAATGTATATCAACAGCAAAGCCAAGTCTTATATTGTATTTAAGACACCAATTGTTGTTATTAATATATTTGATGGTTATTTTGTTTGAAGTGGTTTGAATCTACTGTAAAAGCAGCTACAAAATAAAGAAAATAAAAAACCACATTTTTGTCCTTCTGAGTTTCTGCAGGTGTTTAAAACAGTCGTATGGATCATCGCTCAGATCGATATCCTCTCCTGATGTTATTTCAGTCTTCTCAGTAAACAGTGACTGTTTCCTCTGATGAGATTGGTTTTATTGAGCAGTCTAATTATTGTAAACATTGTAAACTCAGAGAGGAAGTTCATGTTCATGTAGGCGGCTGCAGCTCAGGGGGGTAAAGTGGGTCGTCTAGTGATCATAAGGTCGCTGGTATGAATCCCAGCTCCTGTCAAAGTGTCCTTGAGCAAGATACTGAATGTGCTCCTGATGTGCAGTTGGCAGCCGGCGCCATCAGTGTATGAATGTGTGTGTGAACAGGTGAATATGGCGAGTACTGAGAAGCACTTTGAGCGGTCAGTAGACTGGAAAAGCACTATAGAAATGTAAGTCTACTTATGTACATGAGGGGTCGAAATAACAGAAAAAGAAATTACCTGATAGAAATAGATGCATTTCACATGAATAGAAATTAAAAAATAAAACTAGAGGTCTAAAATGGATTTTAAATGGAGAGGAGAGAGGTTATAGGAAAAAAAATCAGAACACATTTGATTGTGTAGATGTTTTATTACTTGTGTACGTATTTTGTATGTGACTGTCAAATTAAAAGGAAAAATCAGAATTTAAAAAACATATTTTGCGTTTATAAAATCCATACTTATATATACACAGACACACATATGTAAATATACAAACATTCAACATATTTATTTTCCTGCTTTCCATAGAGATTCATGTCCACCAATATTTTATACAAATTCTCATTTAATTTACCCTCAAAATAATACAGAAAAAAGTCCAACTTCAGCTTGTCACATAATAAAAAAAAGTTTACATTTTCTTAAATAGGACACTGCTCGGTGTGTTACATGCACGCCGAATTCACGAGCGACTATTACTGAATATAGTAACAGACGGCTGGCTTCTTATTATTATTGTAACTGTAGACGTAAAGTAGGCGTCGTGAAATTGAAGGTTTTCTGAATGGAGTTTGGCGTGTGTTTCCGTGTGGCCCGCTGAAGAATGGACGTCATGTGGATCGAGGTTAGATCCAGCTGTTGCACTTGCGCGCATCGTTACCTTTAAGATGCTGGAGGATAAAGCCTTGATTTAGCTAAACCCGACACCATTTTAGCTAAGAGTTCGGTGCGTCTGCTGAGCGAGGTCCGGACGACCAGCCGTGTGCTCGCAGCGGTACCGACGGACTCTCTCTCTCTCTCGAAGACGACGCGGGGAGAAATAACGGCCGAGCTGATTCCATAAATGTCGGATTTCATTATTTGTCGGCCTACCGTGAAGAGGCGGCGGCGGCGGGGGCGAGAGGGACGGCACGAGACGAGCCGGGGTCCGCCAGGAGGGTGCATACACAAAATACTTTCCCTTTAAAGCAGAGAGGGACAGAGGGGGTGAAGAAGAGATAAAAAAAGAAAAGGAAGAAAGACCGAGAGGGAGGGAGGGCGAGAGGGAGTGAGGAGAGGGGGTGAAAAAAAGAGAAAGATGTCATCCTGTCGATTGAAACACCGAGGCGGAGCCATGGACCGCGGCCGACCAGGAGCGCTCTAGTTAGGGGACGCGCGGTACGCAACGCCGAGGCTTGGGACCCGACGCTGCGGCCTTTCTCTTTTTTTTGGAGCTATCGCTAAATAAATGACTCCTGAACAGCTGCTGACTATGATTAGCACGTTTCGACTACATCCTTCTCATCTTCTGTATACAACTCCTCTCTATTTTGCATGCAATTCACCAGATTTGATTACAGTAGACATAAGCAAATGATATTAAAAACGCACCATTAAAAGAAGCAAAGCATGATACCAACCATTTTGTCGCATTTACAAAAACCATCTTGTCAGTGCCTGTTTACCGCCAACAGATCGCCATATTAATTCATAACTCATAGCAGCCTAATCCCTGATAAGTGTTGGGTAGTTTAAGCTAAATCTCGTCCGGTGTCATCATATATTTCCATTAATTACCCCGGGCAGGAGAGCTGCGGTACAGGCCTCACATTGTGTTTTCATAGCAGCAGTTGGAGCTTTTCTTCCTCGGCTCCGTCGCCCTCCTCCTCCCGCCTCCTCCTCTTTGCTCCCCCGGCTGCTGAGCTCTCAGTCCCCGCAGAGTTCAGGATGGACACCTCCTGGAGTAATTTCCTCTTTCAGGTAAGTGTTAATTGATGCTGGAGCTGCTTGGCTGAGGGTTGTGGGGTTGTTTTTTAGTGGAGGAGGGAACAGACAGGAGGGGGTGTTTGACATTTCTGTGTGGGGTTACAGAAGGAGGAGGGGGGTAACAAAGATGGAGGAGGTCACAGAGGGGTCAGGGAGAAGCTGGATCCTGGTTTGGTCTCCTCCAGGTGTGTTACAGGTGCTCAGGTTGACTTGTTCCTCTAGTGTTTACCTTTAACTCCCCCTATTAGATTTATAGTTAAACGCTTATTTATAAGAATTTTATTGATAATATGAACATTTAATTCTCTCAGACCCTCGGGGGCCCCCGAGGGTCTGAGAGAATTAAATGTTCATATTATCAATAAAATTCTTCTTGGAGCCCAAAGAGACGTCTTCAAACAGCTTCTTCTGTCCAACAAACAGTCCAACGCTTTATTTTTTTATATCACGATATATTAAGTGTCTGAATGAGACTACAGAGGTTGTCGGGGACATTAAACGTCCTCACAGCGAACACGGAGACTCATCTACTCACTAGTCCGTCTTTACAGGCCACTTTAGTTACACACTGTTCTCACTCTGACTTTACAACTTGTACATTGATCAGTTTATAGAAAACCTGGATAGTAATTGTGCAGTAAGACTCTTAGTGGTGGAGACGTTTCAGTCATGTGACCGTGATGTCGTCTGTTTGTAGCCTAGCATTAGCTTCTTACTGCTACATGTTTAATTTACGTTCATCTGTGGAGGATGAACAGAACCTGGACGGAGAAGAATCTGTTCCAAATTCAAATCAATATTGTTAGAAATATCTCTTATGATGGCAAATATCGAGATATTCAATATTATCTAATATCAGTCGGGACCCGTCAAGAATAATCAGAATTGTTTTTGACACAGTTGCTTAAAAAAATGACTGAAATGATGAATCGATAATCAGAATGTGTCCTTCTGTCCGTCACCCTGCTGGGATCAATAAGGTGATCAGTGGAGCAAAAACAGTCCTTCTAAGAATCCGTCTGATTTTGTGTTTTTATACATAACCTGGATTAAAAACTGGATCCTGCCCGCCTGAGGCTCCGCTGTGTATCTGAGGATTAATAAATATGTTCCTGTTGGATTCTGGCAGACGCCGTCGACTCAGAGCCAACCGGAGACGCCTCTTCAGTCTGAGCTGCTGCCCGAGCTGACCGGCACCGCTCAGACTCCTCCAGCCGAGCACATCGTCACGCCGCCGTCCACCGTCGACACCGCCGCCCTGAACGAGGAGCCACTACCTGGTGAGAGGGGGCGGGGCCTCACACGGTCACTACAGCGTCCAAACTCACCTCCACTTTACTCAGTTTTGTTGTTGTTTGTTCTCTGGGCTCATTCACACCCTGATGGACAGTTAGAGACAGGAAACACTTGATAACTACGTTCAACAAGTGTCTGTTACACTATAATCAGTGTTAAAACATGATAAATAAGTTGTAATCTGTTCCACACCCATAAAAATACCTGTAAGTTTAGTTTAGTTAGCAATTAATTAGTCCTGTTTTCACAACTGATTCCTCGTTTATTCATTTTTGACAGATATTTGAGATATTTTGAGACAAAATGATTTATCGATATTAAGTAAAAAAGCAGCAGATCGATTGATTAAAAAAACATTAAACGGGGACGAGTCGGCAGAAAGGGAAAGCGTAACAACAATAAGTATTTTAAGTTAAGTACGTTGGACGTGAACTTGATTCTAACTTGCAACCCGACTGAAATATTAAGTTCAGATCAAACTGTGAAATTCTTCTGTCCGTCAGTCAAACCGCTCACCAAGCCGAGCCGGCCGGCCCACATCTGCGCCACCTGCAACAAGGAGTTCAAGAACAGCTACAACCTGCGGCGGCACCAGTCGGTGCACACGGGCATCAAGATGAAAGACCGAGCCGCCCGAGAGAAGGAGGAAGCGGGGAAGGTGGCGCGGGTGGAGAAGCAGATGGTCCCCCTCTCCCTCCTCCACCTCACCCTGCCCACCCAGCCTCCCCCTCCCACCGCCGCCGTCCCTGACGCCCTCCCCCAGCCCGGCCAGCACGCCGACCAAGAGAGCCAGCCGGTCTCTGTGTCCATCGCCCCGGCAACCGTAACCATGGCTGCACCGCCTCAACCCATCCAGGCAGCTGTTGTTGTCGTGGGCTCCATGGAAACGGTGGGTTCATTATAGACCGTCATTAAAGGACACTTCAGGGTTTTTATTCATCTGCATGCACCATACAGAGATCTCCTCTCTTACCTGATTGGACGAAGCTTCATGACATCTGCTGCTCCACAGAACCCCAACCCCACCCCCAACACCAACCAGGTGAGGAAGAACCACGCCTGCGAGGCCTGTGGGAAGGCTTTCAGAGACGTGTACCACCTGAACCGCCACCGTCTGTCCCACTCGGACGAGAAGCCGTACTCCTGCCCCATCTGCCAGCAGCGCTTCAAGAGGAAAGACCGGATGAGCTACCACGTGCGCTCGCATCAGGGCGGCGTGGAGAAACCGTACATCTGTCCGCACTGCGCCAAGGCCTTCTCCCGGTACGTCTACGTCCATGTCCTTTAAACTTTATCTCTTCACAACATCACATTTCTATCTGCTGCTGTTTCTTTTCAGATACGACCACACGACACATGTCGGCTTTAAGTTAACACACATGTTCTAATGTGGAGATGTTTAGTCGTCTGTAATGACTCGTTCTGTTTTGTTGTTTTTTTTCAGACCGGACCATCTCAACAGCCACGTCCGACAGGTCCACTCCACAGAGAGGCCGTTCAAGTGCACGGTAACATCTTCATCTGTCTGTTGACGGTCACTGAGTGTCTCCAGTGACCTCCTGTGATCAGATCTCACCTCTCAGCTCTGTGTGCAGATAAACCTCACTGTAACAAACAGACTCCATGTTTTTACTCAAAGAAAGAAAAATGTTCATGTAAAACATTTACTAAATTAACAAGAAGCCCAAACAGAAATGTGTCAGACAGCTTTTCACAAAGTTTAGAAAGTTTCCACTGATGCAACAAGTCTTAAATGTAGTGTTTTTTAAAGGGAGTCTGGTGACTTTCTTCTTCAGCTTCAAAGAAGTAGCTTATATTAGTTTTTGTTTTGTTTGTTTTTTGTTTTTACTGTATTTGTGAAAGCTGACATGCTTCCCATTAATATGTTATATTCTTCAATACATTTGGTCTAAATGGTGAAATCAGGGTGTTCAAACAGCTTCATGAAGAACTTTAGACACAGACGCAGACGTGCTGCTGCAAACTGAACCTTTTTACAAACAACTTCATGTTCTGATTTAATACTGAACTTACAAGAAGGAGACGAGGATTTAGAATCTGTTGTACCCGTTTGACAAAGTTGGTTGAATTTCTCCTCATGAAACAACCCTTAAAATCACTTCATTTGTAAAGGGAGTCTGGTGATGTTGTGGTCACTGGTTCACTGCTTTCACAGATGTTCGCTGCTGACATCAGAGGTCAGACACGTTTTTTCATTACAGTGAACCACATGAAAGTCAGACAGGCGGTTTTTAATCAATAATGACTGTTGTTGTGGCTTCGTCTTCTTCTTCTTCTTCTACTACATCAGTTGAGTAGGTGGGCCTTCATGTGGTTCAGGACACATGTGGTCACACACAGCCCAGACCACCTCTGAATGTGGTCTGAGTGATCAGATCTCACACGTGTCCTCATGAGTGTCTCGACTGTTTTGAGTCGTGGTTGTTGACGTCACAGCTGCCTTGTCGTCTGTCAGTCTGTCTGTCTTACTGAATGTTTCCACGCCTCTCTGGTTGTTTTCCACAGACGTGCACGTCAGCGTTCGCCACGCGGGATCGTCTGCGCGCCCACCTGATCCGCCACGAGGAGAAGGTGCCGTGTCACATCTGTGGGAAGCTGCTGTCTGCCGCCTACATCACCGACCACATGAGGGTCCACAACCAATCGCAGCACCACGCCTGTCACCTCTGCAACCGCAGTGAGTCGCAGCGACGCCACAACACACTGATCATTCCACTGACACTTATTAATATATAAAACCTGCTGTAAACAAGAAACACTCAACCTGTGTTTGTGTGTGTGTGTGTGTGTGTGTGTGTGTGTGATCCAGGCTTCACCACGCTCACCTACCTGCGTGTCCACGCTCAGAAGCATCACGGTCAGGAGTGGAAGGAGAGCGGCGGGGCGCGAGGGGGCTTCGGGGGGACGGGGGCTGGCGGCGTGCTGCTCTGCCAGCTGTGCGGCGTGCAGTGCAAGACGGCCACGCAGCTCCAGGGCCACATGGGCACCCACGCCAACCAGGGCGACCCCGCCCCCGACCAGACGAGCGCGGGCCCTGTGGGCACCACCAGCGTGGCGGTCACTGTGTCCAGTGCGAGCACGGTGGGACTGCTGGTCACTGACTGCTCCAGTATCGCCCCCCAGCCCCACAGCTAGCACGCTGGACGGGCGAGGGGGGGAGGCTGGGGAGGGACGGTGGGGCTGGGGGTGGAGGCAGGGGAGTTGGTTAAACGGAGGCGAAGGCAAAGGAGGAGGCATGGAGGAGGACACAGAAGACGACGTCCAATCAGGTGCGTTGGAAGCTTGTTCTTCTTCTTCTGTTCCTCCACAGATCTGACTCACCAGCTGCTGTTTGCAGAGTTAAAATGAAGGGTAAAAGTTTTAAAATGAAATACGTTAGCTGCTGCGAGAATAACACACCCGATCTCTGAGGGAACTGTCAGGGCTCAGGTTGCATTGTGGGTAGTGTGACTTACTTGATGCTGCCTGCTGTTGATGACTGACGTGTCTTGATGTCAGTCGGTGGTCAGTTTGTCGTCGCCCTCTCAGGGTCTCACTTCTCCCACAGTCCTCCTGATTCCATCACAACCTGCTTCTGGAACCATTCAGCGTTTATTCTGCTGTGTTTCTGCACTTCATCCTCCTTAGAGAGACGAAGAGAAACGAAGAGGAGAGAGAATATTTGAGCAAATCACTCAGACACCCTGCAGAGACGAGCTCCTGTTTCTTGCATGAAGACAAGAGGCTGTAAAATCTGCCGTGTTTCTGAGCGTCAGTCAGCTTCTACATCTGAACAAACCTTCATGAGGCTGAAGTCTTCACCGGACCTGCTGAGATCAAAGTATCAGCACGAGCTCGGCAGCAAGTGGAGGCTGTAAATCTGTTCTGAGATCAGTTAGTGATATGTTCTGCATGGAGACATCTGATGTTTTAAATCAAGTCTCCAGAACTGTTCTGTGGACCACGACACATCATCAGGAGGAGGAGAGGAGGACTTAATATCATCAGGAGGAGGAGAGGAGGACTTTATATCATCATCAGGAGGAGAGGAGGACTTTATATCATCAGGAGGAGGAGAGGAGGACTTTATATCATCAGGAGGAGGAGAGGAGGACTTTATATCATCAGGAGGAGGAGAGGAGGACTTAATATCATCAGGAGGATGAGAGGAGGACTTTATATCATCAGGAGGAGGAGAGGAGGACTTAATATCATCAGGAGGAGGAGAGGAGGACTTTATATCATCAGGAGGAGGAGAGGAGAACTTAATATCATCAGGAGGAGGAGAGGAGGACTTAATATCATCAGGAGGAGGAGAGGAGGACTTTATATCATCAGGAGGAGGAGAGGAGGACTTTATATCATCAGGAGGAGGAGAGGAGGACTTAATATCATCAGGAGGAGGAGAGGAGGACTTAATATCATCAGGAGGAGGAGAGGAGGACTTTATATCATCAGGAGGAGGAGAGGAGAACTTTATATCATCAGGAGGAGGAGAGGAGGACTTTATATCATCAGGAGGAGGAGAGGAGGACTTTATATCATCAGGAGGAGAGGAGGACTTTATATCATCAGGAGGAGGAGAGGAGGACTTTATATCCTCAGGAGGAGGAGAGGAGGACTTTATATCATCAGGAGGAGGAGAGGAGGACTTTATATCATCAGGAGGAGGAGAGGAGGACTTTATATCATCAGGAGGAGGAGAGGAGGACTTTATATCATCAGGAGGAGAGGAGGACTTTATATCATCAGGAGGAGGAGAGGAGGACTTTATATCATCAGGAGGAGGAGAGGAGGACTTAATATCATCAGGAGGAGGAGAGGAGGACTTAATATCATCAGGAGGAGGAGAGGAGGACTTTATATCATCAGGAGGAGGAGAGGAGGACTTTATATCATCAGGAGGAGGAGAGGAGGACTTTATATCATCAGGAGGAGAGGAGGACTTTATATCATCAGGAGGAGGAGAGGAGGACTTTATATCATCAGGAGGAGGAGAGGAGGACTTTATATCATCAGGAGGAGGAGAGGAGGACTTTATATCATCAGGAGGAGGAGAGGAGGACTTTATATCATCAGGAGGAGGAGAGGAGGACTTTATATCATCAGGAGGAGGAGAGGAGGACTTTATATCATCAGGAGGAGAGGAGGACTTTATATCATCAGGAGGAGAGGAGGACTTTATATCATCAGGAGGAGAGGAGGACTTTATATCATCAGGAGGAGGAGAGGAGGACTTTATATCATCAGGAGGAGGAGAGGAGGACTTTATATCATCAGGAGGAGGAGAGGAGGACTTTATATCATCAGGAGGAGGAGAGGAGGACTTTATATCATCAGGAGGAGAGGAGGACTTTATATCATCAGGAAGAGGAGGACTTTATATCATCAGGAGGGAGACTTTATATCATCAGGAGGAGAGGAGGACTTTATATCATCAGGAGGAGGAGAGGAGGACTTTATATCATCAGGAGGAGGAGAGGAGGACTTTATATCATCAGGAGGAGGAGAGGAGGACTTTATATCATCAGGAGGAGGAGAGGAGGACTTTATATCATCAGGAGGAGGAGAGGAGGACTTTATATCATCAGGAGGAGAGGAGGACTTTATATCCTCAGGAGGAGAGGAGGACTTTATATCATCAGGAGGAGGAGAGGAGGACTTTATATCATCAGGAGGAGAGGAGGACTTTATATCATCAGGAGGAGGAGAGGAGGACTTTATATCATCAGGAGGAGAGGAGGACTTTATATCATCAGGAGGAGGAGAGGAGGACTTTATATCATCAGGAGGAGGAGAGGAGGACTTTATATCATCAGGAGGAGGAGAGGAGGACTTTATATCCTCAGGAGGAGGAGAGGAGGACTTTATATCATCAGGAGGAGGAGAGGAGGACTTTATATCATCAGGAGGAGGAGAGGAGGACTTTATATCATCAGGAGGAGGAGAGGAGGACTTTATATCATCAGGAAGAGGAGAGGAGGACTTTATATCCTCAGGAGGAGGAGAGGAGGACTTTATATCATCAGGAGGAGGAGAGGAGGACTTTATATCATCAGGAGGAGGAGAGGAGGACTTTATATCATCAGGAGGAGGAGAGGAGGACTTTATATCATCAGGAAGAGGAGGACTTTATATCATCAGGAGGAGGAGAGGAGGACTTTATATCCTCAGGAGGAGGAGAGGAGGACTTTATATCATCAGGAGGAGGAGAGGAGGACTTTATATCATCAGGAGGAGGAGAGGAGGACTTTATATCATCAGGAGGAGGAGAGGAGGACTTTATATCATCAGGAGGAGAGGAGGACTTTATATCCTCAGGAGGAGAGGAGGACTTTATATCATCAGGAGGAGGAGAGGAGGACTTTATATCATCAGGAGGAGAGGAGGACTTTATATCATCAGGAGGAGGAGAGGAGGACTTTATATCCTCAGGAGGAGGAGAGGAGGACTTTATATCATCAGGAGGAGGAGAGGAGGACTTTATATCATCAGGAGGAGGAGAGGAGGACTTTATATCCTCAGGAGGAGGAGAGGAGGACTTTATATCATCAGGAGGAGGAGAGGAGGACTTTATATCATCAGGAGGAGGAGAGGAGGACTTTATATCATCAGGAGGAGGAGAGGAGGACTTTATATCATCAGGAGGAGGAGAGGAGGACTTTATATCATCAGGAGGAGGAGAGGAGGACTTTATATCATCAGGAGGAGGAGAGGAGGACTTTATATCATCAGGAGGAGGAGAGGAGGACTTTATATCATCAGGAAGAGGAGGACTTTATATCATCAGGAGGAGGAGAGGAGGACTTTATATCATCAGGAGGAGAGGAGGACTTTATATCATCAGGAGGAGGAGAGGAGGACTTTATATCATCAGGAGGAGGAGAGGAGGACTTTATATCATCAGGAGGAGGAGAGGAGGACTTTATATCATCAGGAGGAGGAGAGGAGGACTTTATATCATCAGGAGGAGGAGAGGAGGACTTTATATCATCAGCAGGAGGAGAGGAGGACTTTATATCATCAGGAGGAGGAGAGGAGGACTTGAGACATGTAGAAAAACCTTTTTCTGATTATTCACATCACTCTAATAATCTTCTTAAACAACTTCTGCAGCCCGATCAGCTGATTTAAACATGATCACACAGTTTTGTCTCCATCAGCTTTTCGCTCCACCAGACTTCGACTGTAACTTCTGTTAATAACACTAACATGAATATATATTTTAGAACCACAGTATCAGATGAAACAAATGTTACATTAACTGCTTCTTTTTCCATTTTCCAGACTTTTTCTTACCAGACTGCCAACAGAGGACGTCGACCGGGAGAAGCCGTCTGTCCTCCTCAGCGCGGCGGCTGGATTCAGGAGGACGGCGGCGTCCTCACACCTTCGTCTCCGGCTCACCTGCCACGAACACTGTACATGTTTCTGTACGACGTCCTGCAGACCGGACGAGTCAAAGCCAGGGAAGAGACTGTGGATCAGACAATAAGGAAACCTCTGCTCATCCATTAAAAAGGAAGATTAATGTGTATTTTTATCCGTATGGCTTTTTAGCGGTTAGCTGTTTGTATTTGCCATCATGTCATTGTTTTGATTTCCAGCTGACCTGCACAGCCCGTCACGATTTTGTAAAGCCGTTGCTGTTTTTAGATCATTTATATTTCATGATATCTGTGTTTGTTTCTAACGAGGAAGCTGAGCTGAAGACCTCCAGGATCAATTATCTCAGTTTCTCCCCTAATTTAAGACAAAACAGTCTCCAGTTTGCCTTTGTCAGACTCCTGGGAGCAGGACAGCTGACAGGGAACAAGTGTTCAGGTGGGCCATCATGTAAATACACTTTTATAAAGCTGATAAAGGCAAACTACTAGATGTTTGTGAATATTCTCCATGAACATTGAATGTGCATAACTTCTCTGCTTCATAAGTTATGATCTTTGCTCTTAACGCTGGATGCTGATTTGTAATTCTTGGACAGGTGAATCGACATGTGTACTTTGTAGCTACCTTGGTGACACATTTGTGTGGCTGTGCATATTGATTGTACTTGATGCATAGAGCGCCTCGTTACTACTGTATTAAAAGGCAGTAAAATGCATGTGTGGATTGGAGTGGGGATGATCTGTATGGGTGTCTGGGTGATTATGCACTTCAGTCTGTCTCAGGTGGTTACGTGAAGCTAAGTTAGCGTTAGCATTGTTTACAGCGGGGTGAGCCGCAGCGACCCTCCCCCACCCGGCTCCTCCAGCTCCTCCAGCTCCTCCTACTTCATGAGCTAACCAGCTAGCTGCCGCTGTCGCTGTGAACGCGACCAGAAACCCGGACGGTTTAAAATAACTCCGAGGGCCTGCTGGATGAGACAGATTCACCCAGAGAACACAGAAAGCTGTCTTCATGGGACTTCTGTTCAGTGGATATGACGAAGCGATGACCAGCTAGCGAGCAGTCTGGAGCTAGCAGCCGCTAGCTGGTCCGCTACATCACTGTGCTAGCTCACAATCCAGCTAGCTCCAGGAGCCGGGGAGCAGCAGCTCCGCCGACGAGCATCTAACGCGGATTTTTCGCATTTTTTTATTTTCTCGTGCCAACTTCCACTGATTAACCGAGCTGTGTTTGTAATCTGGTTAAATTAAGTCACCAGGATAATGATTTCTACTGCAATATGTAGCTAGGTCACCGTACCCGAGCGATGATCGTTATATGGGTCACAGACATCATCGGGTTAACCTATTAGCTGGAACAGCTGGTTAGCAGCGGAGCTAGCTGCCCGCTGACGGCAGGGGATCTTCTTTAAATCAGTCATTTCAACCGAAGAGGCAACTTGGTTAACGCACATGCTCGTGTTGGTGAGGATTACTCTGCAGCTCGCCTGGCTGAGGTTCACATCGGGTGGGACTTTTAATTTTTTCATATTTTGGAGACGTCGCTGAGCATCGTTAGCTAGCTGAGTGTTAGCAGAGTTAACCGAGCAGCTTCACTAACCAGGTAAGAGCCGCTCGACACAAACAAAGGTAAATTATCTCTGTGGTGAAAGTGTGTGATCTGTCTGTTAGCTGCTCAAACACATCCGGAGACGTGTTGGGTGAATTTACTTGTGTTTAAACCAACACGCTCCGGACTTTTCATGTGTTTTGTCCGTATTAGCTAAATGGATTAGCATCGTGCTGCGGCTCGTCTTTATCTGCTCATCAGCTCGCTTGTTTACATCAGTGCTGGTACACATCAGGCTCAGTCTGCTGGTACACATCAGGCTCAGTCTGTGCTGTCTGCTCACAGGACACGGATGGATCATGAGTGAGTAGCCGCCCGCAGCAGCAGCAGCAGCAGCTCGGTGCGCACACGGACTGTTTCGGGGGGAGGAGGATGGCATTTCACGGCGCAGGCCGGCAGACCGTCTGTGGAGACCTGTTTCCGGGCTCTGAGCTGGGCCACAAGTATTTCTGTGTGAACTCCTCTTGCGGAGCCCCCTCCACGGGCCTCAGCGCCACGCCGTGCCTGACCGGACCCACTGCCCCGGCAGGAACCCCTCGTCACCCGACCGCTCTCGGAGGCAGCGCCGGCGGCGGAGCAGCGGTGCCTCAGCCCTACAGCAACCCGGCCAGCGAGGTGCCCAGCCCCGCAGAGATGGAGCCGGACCGACCCATCGGTTATGGCGCATTTGGTGTTGTCTGGTAAATATACATTATTGAGGACGTCTCGATGTTCTGCATGCTTTAATCCCACACAGCCTCCACCACACCGCGGTGCTGTGGAGAGGCTGTGCGGTGATCAGGCAGCCATTTGTTTCCTCTGATCATCTTAAACCAGTTCATCATGTCTGCCTGTATGTTCCCTGTAAACCAGTCTGCACCTTCAACTGCACCACAACACGTTCGAACCATAAACTGGAAAACAACCAAACTCAATGTCTGAAACCTTCTGAGTTCTGTATCATGGTCAGCTGGACTCGTTTCACCTCCGATCCAAGAGCTTTCTTCAGGTCTGACTAACCCGAAGGGAGTTGCAGGATTTTAAACACCTGTGTGGGAGTGTCCTTACAGGGTGGAATGTCACAATTTACACCTGGGCTCACCTGACAACCCACATGGATGCCAGGTGGGTCAACAACCCACACCTGTCCTGAATGTCTCTGTAAGGACACTCCCACACTATGTACGGACACTCCCACACTCTGTACGGACACTCCCACACTCTGTAAGGACACTCCCACACTCTGTACGGACACTCCCACACTCTGTAAGGACACTCCCACACTCTGTAAGGACACTCCCACACTATGTACGGACACTCCCACACTCTGTAAGGACACTCCCACACTATGTACGGACACTCCCACACTCTGTAAGGACACTCCCGCACTCTGTAAGGACACTCCCACACTCTGTAAGGACACTCCCGCACACCGATTAAAAGCCTGCAGCTCCCTTCAGGTTAGTCAGAGCTGAAGAAGCCTCTCGGATCAGAGGGTCCACATGGTCCAGTTGTCTACGATACAGCGCTGAGTTACTGTAACCCTGCTGACTGAGAACCTTCATCAACGTTTGTGTCAGTTGATTTTATCCAAGTGTTGATGAAGACGATGATGTAAACACATGATCATGTTCTGAACAATGAGCTCAAACATACAGATACACAGATCCTGAATATACTCTGTAGACTCTGACTGATCACTTTGATTCTTCAGTAATCAGCTGATCAATGCTTTGATTATACATTTTTATTTGTCTGACCAACAGCCCAAAACTCAAATATATTCAGTTTACATGTTAGACAAAGACGACAGGCCTCACAGTTATTAAAGGAACAGTTCACCCAAAGTGGAACTCCAGTCATCATCTCCTCACAGGCCGAGCTTCACTGCAGCTGCCAAACTCAAAGCTCGATGTGAGTTCGACCGACATGGCGGGTGTGAATGTTTTCACATCAGTTCGTGATCACAGCAGACGAGCTCTCCAGAATAAACTCCCTGTTAGTCGAGGAGCTCGCAGTGATCAATCAGATCTGCATCAGATGAATTCTGCGTTTGATCAGTGGAGCTGAAACGACTCGATGAATCAGTTTGTCGACCTGCTGAACATTAATCAGCAACTATTTTCAGAATTTTTAAGCAAAACACCAAAAACGTTCTTTCCTCCCTGAAAACACCTCCGATGATTCATCGACCTGCTGATTAATTCTGAGCTGGAGTTTGTAGGAGAAAAGCTTTTGGCAGGTTTCAGTAAAAGTTCCCGTCTGTTAACTTTGTCACAGAACTCGTCTTTTAGCTGAACGAGCGTCTGAACTTCCTGTGATTCTCGTCCTCGCAGGTCGGTCACAGATCCACGTGACGGCCGGAAGGTGGCTTTGAAGAAGATGCCCAATGTCTTCCAGAACCTGGTCTCCTGTAAGAGGGTCTTCAGAGAGCTGAGGATGCTCTGCTTCTTCAAACACGACAACGTAAGCTCAGGACGGAGGGCGGGAGGAGTCGGAGCTGACGGGACGTGACAGAAACTAACCGTGTTGTGTTCCTGCAGGTTTTATCAGCGCTGGACATCCTGCAGCCGCCGCAGATCGACTGCTTCGAGGAAATGTATCCTTGTTCTAAATATGAGAGAACAGCTGATCAGAAGTCAGATTTAGGCTCGCTGCCACATCACATACATTTACTTCCTCACACCTTCTGTCCCAGTTTCTCTGCTTTTAATTGTCCCTATCACGTCCTCCTTTCCGTCCTCTTAATTTAGCTGCTCAGGTCTAAATCCAGCTCCTCGCTGCAGACGTGAGTCCGCGGGTGTAAATTTAACGTTCACGATACTCTTTGTTGTATTGACACAAACCTAAAACGAGACCTGAGTTGGAGGAGCGGCGTGCTGCTGTAGGCGGAGGTCGTCCGTGTGTGAGCTGTTTTATTCCTTAACAGCGAAACGCTCCCGCAGCTACGTGATCACAGAGCTGATGCAGAGCGACCTGCACAAAGTCATCGTGTCTCCTCAGCCGCTCACCACCGACCACATCAAGGTCTTCCTCTACCAGATCCTCCGAGGTGAGAGAGAGAGTGTGTGTGTGTGTGTGTGTGTGTGTGTGTGTGTGTGTGTGTGTGTGTGTGTGTGTGTGTGTGTGGTATTAATTATTGATTACTCAGCTGATTAACGACGTCCTCCTGAACTCGTCTCATTGATGTGTTTGTCTGACCATCAGCTCAGAGAGATCTGATTGGCTGTCAGTGAGAACAGAGAACAACAGGAAGTGTTCTAATCTGAGAAGCTGCTGAGTTATTTTATTGATAGATTAATATCACAATGGTTCTTAGCTGAATGAAAACAGACATTTGATCATAATTTCACAGACTACTGAGTCCTGACAGATGTAGAACTTTATACAACCCTGAAATTATAATGTCTTTAATTTATCCTCTCATTATTTGATAGTTTTGCATCTGAGATTTAAAAACAGACGGTTCAATGCGCCGACTTCCTGTTTGCGCTGCTGCTTCAGTCCGGACGGAGACGAGGTGAATGTGGTTGGAATGTTTTATTGATGGTTGATGTTGACTGTGTGTTTGCTGTCTGCAGGTCTGAAGTACCTGCACTCTGCTGGGATTCTGCACCGAGACATCAAACCTGGAAACCTGCTGGTGAACAGCAACTGTCTGCTGAAGGTAAAACTTCACATCAGCAGCTCGTTTTCTGAGAGCGAGACAGAAACACCATGTGATGTCTGACGTTCGGATCAGAACCGCTGCTTAAACATCAAAATACAAATCTCCTGAACTTTATCTCCATCTGTCAGATTTGTGACTTCGGGCTGGCCCGGGTGGAGGAGCCCGACCCGTCGCGCCACATGACCCAGGAGGTGGTGACGCAGTACTACAGGGCGCCGGAGGTTCTGATGGGCTGCCGGCACTACGGCTCGGCCATCGATGTCTGGTCAGTGGGCTGCATCTTCGCCGAGCTGCTGGGACGACGCATCCTGTTCCAGGCTCAGAGCCCGATCCAGCAGGTGAGACGGGAGCTCCGCCCACATCCACCTGGACCCGTTCGGGTCGGGGGGGATGTCTTCATGTTCTGGAGAACTTAAATACTTTTATGTTTGCTAGCTTGGTTATATTCTGACTCTTGTGCTTTTGACTGTAACTTTTCCACAAAGTTTTTGTATATTTTAGTGGTTAAGACTATTTGTACTTGAGTAAAGTGTAATCTGATTACTCGTCTCGGCACCTTCTGTTCTGCTCCAGCTGGATCTGATCACAGACCTGCTGGGAACGCCTCCTCTGTCGGCCCTGGCGTCGGCCTGTGAAGGAGCCAGAGCCCACATCCTGAGGGGGCCGCACAAACCGGTACGTGACTGTGTGGTCCGCTCACGCCAAGCCCGAGCCCGCTTCCGACAGAACCACCAGAACTACTTCAACGTGCAGAAACTTTGTGTTGTTTTTAGCTTTTAACATTCGTGAGTAATTAAAGATAAAAATAACGGTGCGAGGAGTCGGAGACAGTTCTGAGTGTCGGTGTAATTAATGAGAGAAGAAAACGAGATGAGAGGTTGATTAAATACGGATCAGAACCAACAGCTGGAGCCTCAAACTGTTTTACTCTCATGTATCTCCAGTCTGTTGCTCTGAAAATAAAAAGACTTGAATCATTTCTCCTGACGAAGCCACAGAAAGCAACAGAGTCATCAGTGACGTCTCCTTCAACACTGTCCAGCTGCTCCTGGATATCAGCAGCTCACAGAACTGAACCAGAACCTTCTCTGACCCAGTTGGCTCCATGTTGGTTCTGGTGCCGTGTTGATGAGACGATGTGGTTCACTGAGCTTTAACACAAAACTACAACAAACTGACAAACATCATGTGTGAGAATCTGACTCGGTTCAGACCGGATCAGTACTTTATCATCTCTCTTCTACCAGACAAAGGTTTGACCAATGAGGTCCATGAGGGGGACAGGAAGGGGCGGGGCTTCAGCGCTCTAAAGACCTGAGAACAGGTGATCAATACTTAAAGCTGCCTCGTTGATCTTCGGCCAGCAGGAGGCAGCAACACTCGAGTCTCCGTCAGCTTCTTAAACCTGAATATTCAGTTTTCTTTCCTCTGTGACTGAAAACTGAACATGAAACACTGACGGACATTTTCTGACACGTTAGAGAGCGAACAGCTGATCGATCAATGACTTCAGCTCTGCTGCACATCACATCTGTCAGGATCTTTGTCCTCTGAGCGTCTCGGCTGTGTTGTGTTACTGCAGACGCAGAGTTTTGTGATGTGTCTGATGAAGAATGTGTTTGTTGTGCAGCCGTCGCTGTCGGTGCTCTACATGCTGTCGGACGGCGCCACACACGAGGCGGTGCACCTGCTCTGTCGGATGCTGGTCTTTGATCCGGTGAGTTCAGACGCTTTGACTCTTCACACTGTTTCATGTTTAATGTTGGTGCTGAACGTCTTCAGCTGGAAAAATAAAAGTTCTCACAAAGTTTCTGGATGTTTTCACCTCGTCTCAACCCGCCTGTCCGCGCTCGTCTCCAGGCTAAACGGATCTCCGGCAGCGACGCTCTGTCCCACCCGTACCTGGACGAAGGTCGCCTGCGTTACCACACCTGCATGTGTCAGTGCTGCTACTCCGTTCCCAGCGGGCGAGTTTACACCCGAGACTTCGAGCCGGTCGCCGAGCGTCCGTTCAGCCACAGCTACGAGAACAGCTTGCTGTCCGTGTGGCAGGGAAAAGGTACGACGAGTCCCTTCCTGTCCCGTCAGCAGTTTGACCCTCGTTCTGTGACACTGTGATTAAATCCTGCTGTTCTGTCCCCGCGCAGAGTTAATCCATCGCTTCATCACGGAGCACCAGCAGGGCAAACGAGTGCCGCTGTGCATCAACCCTCAGAGCGCTGCCTTCAAGACCTTCATCAGGTGAGGAAGACGAGGAGCTCATCATGAAGGATTATGTTTCTGATTCAGCCGTCTGCTGTTAGCGGTTAGCTGTTAGCTGTTAGCCTTCCTCTGAGACGAATCGGGCGTCTTCTACCAGAGAACAGAGACACAGATTAATTAATTTGGCTGTGTCATCAGAGGAGAACATGCAGCAACACGTTCAGAGTGAAGTCCACCTTCAGCACGAGTGTTTAAAAAGGATTTCAGATCTTTTGGTTCTGGATTCTTTCTTCTGTCTCTGCTGGATGGGTTGGATACAAAAAGTAGAAGTAGTTTTTATCCATTAAGTGTTGATTAGAGGTTTATTATATCCACTGATGCCTGTGAATAATGTCCAACGATGACAGAATTCATGTGTTGTAAACGTTGTGTTCAGATTTACCCACAGCTGTAGTGTATAACATTATAAACATGATGAGGAGAGTAAAGAAACAACAGTGTTGACGTTCTGTCAGAGACGTAGCTGAAGTTAGCATGCTAACCAGTTAGCCTGGCCCGTCCTGTCTCTGGTGGTCTGACAGCCTGCAGGTTCAGCTGTACGAGCAGCCAGTCAACAACATTAAACTCACAAGATGTGAAGAAAGGAAATCTACTGACGGCTGTTTTGCTCGATTTTTTTTATCTCAGACCAACGTCGGCTGATAAATTAAATTCTAGCCGATAAAACAAAATTGTATCTGAACACGTTGTGATCTAAATAAACGACTTTGTTTTAAACTGACGATGAATGTTTTATTTCCCGTCTGTGTTCAGGTCGACGGCGTGGCACTCGTCCAAGGTGTCCAGGAAGGAAGAGAGATGAACGCTCCTCCTCTTCCTCTGGAGGAGCGACAGCAGTCTGAGAGGATTTCATCAACCGCAGCATCTGAAAATACCGAAGAGTGTGGGTCTCTTCTCTTTGTTTTTTCTTTTTGTCTCTCTTCTTCTGGAGGACGCGGAGAGAAAACGACTCATCCGACCACCAGAGAGAAAAACTCCCGACCCACCTGAGCTCCTCCTGAACATCCTCCCCCGTTATCTCCTCCCACAAAGTTTCCAGAATCTGAGAACGACTGCTTTCCTTTTCCAAACGACCCAAACGGCTGACGCTCGAGGCGTTTTCGGTGCTGAATTTTAAAAAAAAAGAAAAAAAGAAAATGCTGCTGAAGAAAGAGGAAAATAACTGAACTCGGTACTAGATTGGGTTTTTCCATCTATGTTAGTAGAGAAATAATGGTTTTAATTGTTTGGTAGATTGTTGCTTAGTTGAGTTTTGAAGTCATTCCAGCCTGTGCAATACGGTTTCATTTAAACAAGCGATAAACACGCTGACATCAGACTTCTGCTGTAGGACGACGCGTCACGTCGGCGTGTGTCGAAGCTCCCAGACGTAATAACCCGCCAAACAACACGACTTCATCAACCGCCAACACCTCCAAGTTTCTCCTTTTTTTCCAAACTGCATTTGAACGCATCACTCACTCACTCACTGTGTTTCCTGTCATCGCGCGGCGTCTGCGTGCGTCGACGCGGCGATAACGATAATAATAATAATGCAATCTAACAGATGTAGCAGGTTTTAACCACAGGTCTCCACACACACACACGCACGCACACACACACACACACACACACACACTCAGCATAGTTTGTTTCTTCATCGCCATCTGTCGTCTCTGCCGTCTAACAACAGGAAGTCATTCCCCCGCAAGTCTGTGTGGTTTTATTTTGAAAAATATGACAGGAAATTGTGACTTTTAAGTGTTTTAATTTGACGGGACGAAGCCAAACTAAAACATTTGGCGTTTCTTGTCCGTCCCGTCTCACCGTGTCTCGTCTGAACACCGTGTGGACGGAGCGTCTCCTCCTCGGCCTCCTCCTCCTCTTTGTCCCACCAGCGGAGAGAGACGCGACGGCGCTGATGGTTTCTTTTTGTTATTTCTAATTTATTGCGTGTTTGTTGAAGAGTGTGTGTCTCCACCCTTTGTAGTTTTGAAGCGACTCCTCTGCAGGTCTGCGGCCGTCTCGGTTACCTCAAACCCTGGAAAGACAAAAAAACAAGAAGAAAGCAGAACTGATGTTTGCATATCTGTCACCCTCCCGTCACAACTCTGTCGTCATTCCTCCGGATGGTTGTTTTACCTCGTGCTCGCTCCTCGTCTCCACCCGCCGCTCAGAATCAGCGTGAGGTTCTGAGATGTTGTCGGTGAAATGCTGCTGTTTTTGTTTCTGTTCTCCGGTTTGTTGTTTTAGTTCCTGTGTTTAGTTTCAGGCTCAGGTGTCCCGTTCTAACAGACTATGAATTGTACAAAGCTACACGAGGATGCTCCAGTATTGATCCTGGATCGGGTGATCAGAAGTGTCGGCTCTGTCGCGGTGTGATGAAGAGATTCTCTGTTCTGTGACGACAAACTGATGCATTATGTTTTAATGTCCTCACACAGGTGACGCGGTGACGTCTGATTGGTTGAATTTGATTGGCTGGTGGTTTTGCATGTTTGACCCTTTAAATCCTGTCGACTTTACTTCTGTCAGTTTCCTGAATCGGCCTGAAAGTTTGATTTTCAAGCTGCTGGTCTGAGTTCAGGAACAGTAAACCTGCACAGACACAAATCAATCTGAGATGATTCACAAACGAGAGCTCGATCTCTCAGTACCTGCAGTCTGCGTCGTGGTGCATTCAGGTGCACCTTATTTCAGTCGGGAAAAACTCAGAAAACTAAACTCGAATGACCAGAAAGGCAAAGTTTCTATTTTTCTTAATTAACACAAACCAACATCCGACTTCATTCTGTCTCTGCAGCTTTTATAGATTTAGATGCTGAAATCTTAAAAACAGTTTTTCGACGATGTTCAACGTCACTTTATAGAAATAATCAGATTTTAGGAGCTGAAACATTAATATCAGAGTCCAACAGAGGAATAGATTTACCAACCAGCTGTTTCCAGCTGCTGTCATCATCTTGGTCTAAAGCCATTCAGAGCAGATCTCCACTGTGATGCGTTCAAAGATGCTCCGACTCTTTAAAACCGATTTGTCTAACATGGAAATTCTGGCTCAGATCTTAATTTGCCTGAAAGCCGCGAGTGAGAAGTGGAATAGAAGCGACGTGTCTGCAGAAGGTTTCCGTCTGTGCAGGTTTGTGTTGATGGAAGTGAAGTTGCTGCTCTGTGACAAACATGCAGATCCATCAGAACCATCCTCTGGTTTCTGAGACATTCGGACCCTGTTTGACTGCAGGAACCTTTTTTTTTTTTTTTTAGGATCTCAGGAACTTTTTCTCGATGAGGGTCGACTCGTTTCACCTCAACATTCAAACATGGCAGCAGTTTGTCTCGTCACACGTTAACGATTCTGCTTTTAAATCCACGTTTGGTTCTTTTTCCTGAGAACACACTGAAGAAGCTTGGGCTCCTGGTTCAGGTCCTCACTTCCTGGATCGTGTGTTTGAAAGGTTTTGTTTTGTTTTGTTTTGTTTTGTTTTTCTTGTACATGTCCTGAACCTCCAGCAGGCGGGGCCCCTGAGCCGCGGGGCCCCTGAGCGTCCTCGTTGGCCCCTGACAGTTTCCTGAAACCTCAGCTCCTCTTCTCCAGGAACACCCAGCGAGTCTCTGTTGGTCACGAGGCCGCCGCGTTCCCTGACTTGTATATCTGCATGTGTATATTTATGACCCGTGGGGAGCGTCGGGGTTTGAATGCTGTGCAATGGTTGAGTTTGTCGACGACGACGCAAACGTACATTTTGTGGTAATTTTTATTTAATTCATCTTTAGGAAGTGATTTTTATTAGAAGCTTTTGTTTTTGTTTGTTGTGATCTGATTAGACTTTTACAAAAGGCCAAGAGAACGTTTTGATGGTTGTTCCCTAAAAACTGAGAGAACGTCTGCGATTATTAATTTTCATCTGTCGTATTAAAACGTTCCTGTTCGTTCATCAGTGGTGACATTTCATTTTCTACACGACTGAAACGTTACGACCTGAAATAAACGTATTGGTGTAGAATTATTGGCATATATTGTGTCTTAATAGATCAGTTCCCTCAAATTACCCTATAATTTCTTCATATTGTTGAATTAGTTCCCTCAAACTACTAAAAAACGTCCTAAATATTTTTCAGAATTGGTTTCCTCAAATCACTACTCTATACCTCCAAACAGTGTTTAGATTAGTTCCCTCAAAAGTTTCTCACATGAATTAGTTCCCTCAAGCTACAAATGAATTTCTTCACATCTTTTAGAAATTAGTTCCCTCAAATCTTTATTCCTCCCCCAAAATTGATTAGTTCCCTCAAAAGTTTCTCATATTGCTGAATTAGTTCCCTCAAACTACAAATGAATTTCTTCACATTTTTTAGAAATTAGTTCCCTCAAATCTCTATTCCGCCCCCAAAAATTGATTAGTTCCCTCAAAGGTTTCTCAAATTGCTGAATTAATTCCCTCAAACTACAAATTAATTTGCTCCAATTGTTTGTAACAAGTTCCCTCAAATTACTGCATAATTTCCAGCTTTTTTTTAGAATTAGTTCCCAAGAATTCACACCTCAGTTCTCCTTCCTGTTCTTCATCACACAGCGAATGTCAGGATGTAAAATATGAACGTGCAGCGTTCATATTTGCAGTTTAAATGAGCAGATGATTTCCAGATGATGTAATTCCAGTCTTTGACATTAAGAATAACAGAAAATGGTGAAAACATGTTAAAAAAGAAGCCGATTCATCATTGGAGGTAATTTTAGGGAACATTTGGAGTTTAAGTGTGAAGATTTAGGGAACAATGAATCAAAACTTTTCCCTCTTGGACTTTTTCTTTTCTTTTCTTTCTCTTGCGTTGTTGTGTTGGTAGAGATCCTTCCAGGTGAGGAGCAGGTTTTTTTTTAAACTAGATGACCTGAGTGGTCGTTTCCCTCCCTGCACACTGATCAGAGATCAGCTGACGAGTGTTTCAGCTCTCGTCTGTTCAGTCTTCAGCCGGCGGACGTCGAAGGGAAGCAGAGCGGACGGACGGTCGGTCGGTCGGTCGGTCGGTCGGTCGGTCGGTCGGCTGGTCATCTGTAGAGATTAGACTTGTTTTTCTTCTATGAAAAGAAACTTGATGTTTTTATTATTCTAAATATGAAACTGATGTTTTAAACAGATGTTTTGTCTTCGTTTTAGCAAAAAGTTTTTTGTTTGTTTTTTGACTTGTGTTCCCGACAAATACTTGAATTTCTTAAAAAAAAAAATGTTTAGACTTAAAGTAGTGAATGATAAATAAATAAATGGACACTGGAGAAAACGTACAGGTCGCTTCTTTTCTCACCTGCATCACCTGAAATCTACGGGCTCACCTGAGGGTCAAGAAGTTTCAGAGTGAGAAACGTTTGGATGGAAGGATACTTGGGCACTTTTGACACTAAATATATATTGATTTATAGATATCGTGTTAAGATAGAACACTGGTAAAAGTGAACGTCACCGGTGACGTTCACTTTTACCAGTGTTCTATCTTAACACAATATCTTTACTTTTTGGACCTTTGGGGACTTTTTTACGACACTGCCAATACCACAATATAAAAGTAACCTATTACAAGTTACAGTCCTCCATTTAAGACTCTAAGTAAATGTACAGAAGTGTTATTACTTTAAATATACTTGGAGTATCGGTAGTAAAAGTTCTGGTCGTGCAGTAAAATGACATCTGATCCCAGTGATGGAATGTAACTAAGTACATTTACTCAACTTCTCTTCTTCAGACAAGACAAACAGGTTTAAACTTCAGCAACATATTCTTGTTTTTTAATGTAAAATCTTACTCTGTAATGTAACTAAGTATCAGATAACTGTAGTGGAGTAAAAAGTACAAAATATCTCCAAAATGTAATGGAGTAGAAGTAGAAAGCAGCAGAAAACGCACATACACAGCTGATACTTTCAGTACTTTTTCTTATGACTTCTGTGTGTTTACCTGATTAGGATTTTCACTTGTAATAGAGTACTTTTACTTGAGTACTTCCTGGTGTGGTGGCAGGTGGCAGCAGGAGGCTCCTCCCCCCTGATCCTCCTCGCTGAGCTCCTAGAAACCTGTCCTCATTCTACACCGGCAGCACATCCAGAGACTGTGTGACTCCACACACACACACACACACACACACTTTAAAGACACATACACACACACACACACACACACACACACAGACACACACTCTCAGGTGGAGGCAGGAGCCATGTTGGCCCTGGTGGCGGCCGGATCCGTCTTCTTCCCCGGACTCTTCGTTCTGTCCAAACAGACTCTGAAACACCTGATGGGATGGAGTGAAGGGGACGCCGCCATCGTGTCCACACGGTAAGAACACACACACACACACACGTACACACACACACACACACACACACACACACACACACACACACACACACACACACACACACACACTGACTTACATTCATAAAAAATCTGAACTCTGTAATTTAATGTTTAACTTAATGTTTGTGTCTGTGAGCCTCCAGATTAAACATGACAAACATTCAACAACATGTTACTGGTGTTGAACAGTATTGATCACAGTATTGATCACAGTATTGATCACAGTATTGATCACAGTATTGATCACAGTATTGATCCTGGTCTCTACAGTTTATTGATAAAAAGTCAGAATGGTTTTGACACTAACACAGAAACATGATTTCCTTTTATTTCTGTTTGCAGTGATGGAATGTAACTAAGTAGTTTTGCTGTACTTGTACTTTACTTACTTCATACTTCTACTCTTCTATATTTACTTGATTACTTCTGTAGCGCCTCAGAAGGTCCTTTACAGAAGCAAAGTTTGAATTGTTATTTATCATTACTGTAGTTTCAGATTACATCAGCGCAGCTCTCTTTAAACTGAAGTTTGTTTTTATGATTTTATCTTTTGATGTTATGTGATAAAAAATCATAATCATCAGAAAAATGTTCCAGATCAGATCTGATGATCAGCTTCTTCTTCTTCTCCATCTTTGTCTTCTTTGTCTCCTTCGCCTTCTTCTTCTTCTCCTCCTCCTCCTCCCTTTTGTTGTTGCTGAACTGAAACTTCTCATCATAAAATTAAACCTGAAGATGTTTTACCTGTGTTGACTCTGTTCATGGCCGTGCAGTGCATCCTGGGAGATATAATCAACATAATCTATTAAATCATATGTGTGGAAACGTGATGAGTTTTAAACATTTCTTTTAACCTCCTCTCAGTCTGGTGTCGTCCGTCCAGGCGCTCATGGCCTCGTCAGCCGGCTGCATCATCGCCTCGTCCTGCAGGGACGTCATGGAGGACAGGTGAGGACCTTCATCTTCCTCTCGTCCTCTCATCCGCCCTTCATCTTCCTCATTACTGTTTCTTTAACTTCTTCACCCTCTGCTGGGGTGTGACGCCTTAAAGTGAAGCAGAATGTAAACGTCTTTATTTCTCTTCTTCTTAAATCTCATATTCAGAGATTAAATCACCACGAACACACACACGCACGCACACACACACACACACACACACACACACACACACACACTGTCCTGCTGCCACAAACACTCACCACAGCATCAGATGTGGATTCATCCGCCGATGAAAATAGTCCCCAACAAACGCACGTGCATGTGAGGTGTTTTTTGCAGGTAGAAACAACAGGAAGT